>NC_024804.2:4803422-4940422 GCF_000309985.2 Brassica rapa
CCGATCCAGGACTCAAAAGGGTAATTCCGGTCGAGTTCATCGAACACCGAGTATCGGACCCCCAGTCGTTGTCAATCTCATAGAGGGTCAAGACGACGAGGAAGAAGAGATTACGATACCACCACCATCGGAGCAATCCGATTACGGTTGTGATACCCCATGGCTTCAGACGATTCGAGACTACATTATCGACGGGCAACTGCCCGCCGAAAAATGGTCAGCTCGCAAGATCCGAACACAGGCCGCACGCTACGTAACAGTGGACGGCGAAATCTACAAGTGGAGATTCTCCGGACCGCTCCTGACGTGCCTGGAAGGAGAAAAGGCGAGGAAAGTAATGGAGGAAATACATTCCGGCTCATGCGGCAACCATTCCGGCGGAAGATCACTAGCCGTGAAAATCAAACGCCACGGGTACTATTGGCCAACAATGATCGGAGATTGCGAAAAATTCGCACGAAAATGCGAAAAATGCCAAAGGCATGCGCCAACTATCCGACAACCCGCCGAAGTTCTTTCCTCCATCACGTCGCCTTATCCCTTTATGCGCTGGGCCATGGATATTGTCGGACCTCTGCATAATTCAAAGCAAAAGCGTTTCCTTCTAGTCCTTACCGATTTCTTCTCAAAATGGGTAGAGGCGGACTCGTACGCGAGTATAAAAGACGTCCAAGTCGAGAATTTCGTATGGAAAAACATCATCTGTAGGCATGGAGTTCCTTACGAAATCGTAACCGATAACGGGTCTCATTTATTTCCACCCGATTCGAGGCATTCTGCGAAAAGTGGAAGATACGACTCAACAAGTCAACTCCCAGATATCCGCAGTGCAACGGACAGGCTGAAACAATCAACAAGACCATTCTCGACGGACTGAAGAAACGCTTGGAGGCCAAAAAAGGTAGATGGGCCGACGAACTCGAGGGAGTCCTCTGGTCTCACCGTACCACCCCAAGGCGAGCAACGGGAGAAACTCCTTCGCCTTGGTATACGGCGCGGAGTGCATGATTCCCGCGGAAGTAGAATTTCCCGGTGTTCGAAGAAGGTTCTTACCCGAACGAGAGGAACTCAACAATGCTATGCTCTTGGACGATCTCGACCTCATTAACGAACGCCGGGATCGAGCGCTCATCCGAATTCAAAACTACCAGCACGCCGCTGCAAGATACTATAACTCCAACGTACGGAACCGAAGGTTCAATCAGGAGATCTGGTCCTTCGCAAAGTCTTCCAAAACACCGCTGAACGAAACGCGGGAAAACTCGGAGCAAACTGGGAAGGTCCCTATAAAATCGAAAAAGTCGTCCGACCAGGTTCTTACGAAATAGCCAACATGCAGGGCATAAAAATCCCTAGAACCTGGAATGCGATGCATCTCAAAAAATACTATCACTAAACGAACCAACTCGCAATCACTGAACTACGAGACGGCTTGATCTCCGCAAGGAGTACGTAGGCAGTTTGCCGAAAGGCAAATTCAGCTGTCCTCCCTTATTAAAAAGGGGGGGAGTGGGTACGTATACTCGTATACTCCCAAAAAATCGAAAAACTTCTTACCGCACTTTTGGTGTTTTCGACTTATCAAAACATCCTCACCCGCGAAATCGCAACGAGGTCTTCGGAAATTGGTCGGCCGCTTGGGAGAATCGAACCTTTAGCATCGCGAGACGTCGCAAAAGATGCCTCAAATTGGTTTCTTCCGAGCAAACGAAATCTCGCAAAAAGACACATATATGCACACATTAACATTTATTTTGCGCAAATTAATCAAAACAACGGCACACGCCACCAAGTCCGATGCTGATCACATCGAACTCACAAACGTCCTAAACAGACATAGCCATCTCATGGAGATGACTCTCTTACATCCGACACAAGGATAATAGCGCTATAAAAGAAATCCGAAATTTTGGTCTAGCACTTCCGGTCTCCGGAGAGATGCTCGATTCGTATCAAACAAGTCGTATAAGCCGAGAACTTTTCGCGGACTTTACATCGATACGAATCAGGAAGAAATCGCGACAGGAAAAACGATAGCCGGTTAGTCACCGCACAATCCTTAAACCGAAAGTAAACCTAGGTCTTGCCCTAAACCAGCGCACTGGTCTCTAACATCTCAAAGGCATGATATCGAAAGATAAGAGATTCTTAAACCACGCCTCTATGTTTACGTTCGATACCTTCAGCGCCCCCGCAGAGTTCACATCTCGCGGAAGAACTCTCGAAACAGGTCTCGAATAAAACATTTCACAATCGAAGAAGGATATGAGACGACAACTCATCACCTTCCTCCCCACTATTCACAAATTCATAAAAAAGTTATCCGATTATCATACCATAAAGCCGCGGAGCGGCAGGGATTCAAAGCCACACACGGCCAGTCCCGAAATACAAACAAGGCCGTTCAAGGCCGAAGCATAAAGACATAAAAAAAAAAAAACAAATCTCTCGCAAGAGATCTAACCCAAGTCACCCTCAGAACTTACGCTCCCTCTTCACCCGCCGCCTCGTCCGAGCCTGGAGCCGCGTCGCTTCCGTTCTCTCCGACCATCGGATCTTTCCCCTCTGGGTCTTCTGACACGTCGGAAGGAAGCAAGCGGATTTTAGGTCGGCCAGGATGAGACCGAAATCGCCATCCTCGGCCGCCATATCTCCCTTGCAGCCGGACAGTCGGGCCTCTTCGGCCTCCAAGGTCGGGGAGTCTCACTTTGGAACGACCGAACCACGGCCATCCCGCCCTCAATCGTCGCCAAAGCGAAATCCCTGCTCCGGATACACTCGAGGGAACCCAGGGAAGCAGAAATCTTCGCCAAGCGAGCCTGAAACTCCGCACGAAGGGCATCCGTAGCCTCTTGGATCCCGCGGCGCGCTAGTCCAGCGTCACTCTCGATCTGACGCTGGAGTCGACGCACCTCCGAGGATTTGGCCTTCCTGGTTTTCTTTTCCTTAAGCAAGGAACTCGCCGTCTTCCCGAGGTCCCTCTCAAGCTCTCCTATCGCAACCTCGAGCTTCGACACTTTCGCAGAGTGAGAGTCCTCGACAGCCGTCAACATAGCCTCGGTTTCGGACCATCTGCCCTGAAGCTCCACCAACTCCCCGGAAAGACGACTGGTCTCAGAACCACATTCGCTGATCATCCCATCGATCAACGATATGAACTGCGAACGGTAAAAATTCTTAAGACTAAGTCCATGAAAAGAATGCACGAAAGACGATCGAGAATTCAAACAAGAAACAAACCTTTCCGCGAAGTCCCGATGCTAGGCTCGACCCACCTCGCTGCGAAGTCTCCCCGTCACCGCTCTTGGCCAGTTTCCTCTTCCGACTCTTAGGCTGAGTAGCCTGGACAGCGCTAGGAGCACGCAATGCCAGAACGATTTCTTTTCTGGCTGGAGGCGGAGGCATAGAGTCAGCGGCCTTCTCTTTGTCCTCGACGAGGATCGGAGTCGTGGAAGATCCCGCAGGTAGGACTTGCGGGGGAGGAGCCGCGACGTCGGTCCCATGACACGGGGCAACAACCTGCGCGGAGTAAGACGGAAACTCGGAGCCAGTCTAAGCCAATTCTTTCTCGGCTTGGCGACGAACTAGTTTCTCTCGGAAAGAAAGATGACCGGCAACACAAGCCGGCACTTCCGCCGGAGAAGTTGGAACCGAAGCCGGAGAAGTGGCCTCACCCATCTCGACGTCGGAATCCTTCTTATCACCTTGGGAGGAAGACATGTTGAAAGGAAAGTTATGAAACTAGAGAGGTTTTTGAAGAAAATGAAGGAGGAAAGGTGTGAAGAAAATGAATGACAAGAGCTCACTACTTATAGAAGTATGGGTTCGGAATGTCGCCTCGACAACTTTTTTCCGCGGAGTTTTAACTGTAAATTTCGTCCAATACACTTAACCTTGTCAAAGTCATCTATCCGCCCGCTAGAGTCACAACTCTAACGGGCTGGGGGGCTAACTGTTGGGGTCAAAAACGGTTACGACAAATTTAACATTCAAAACGTCCAAAGAAGAAAATAAGAGTTTCTCCGAAGAGTACTTTTCGAAATAGATTCTTCCTTACGAAAAAGCTTGGCGGAAGAAAGAATCGAGAAGTCCGACGAAAGCTCGAAACAGGTCGTTACGCAGCGACTGAACGTCCGTCCCGCTCGGTCGCTACGTAGCGACCGAGCGATCGTCCCGCTCGGTCGCTACGTAGCGACCGAACTCAGCCAAGGCTCGGTCGCTACGTAGCGACCGAACGATCGTCCCGCTCGGTCGCTAAGCTCGGTCGCTACGTAGCGACCGAGCGATCGTTCCGCTCGGTCGCTACGTAGCGACCGAGCTCGAACCAAAGCTCGGTCGCTACGTAGCGACCGAGCGCTCATCCCGCTCGGTCGCTACGTAGCGACCGAGCTCGAGCCGAAGCTCGGTCGCTACGTAGCGACCGAGCGATCGTCCCGCTCGGTCGCTACGTAGCGACCGAGCGATCATCCCGCTCGGTCGCTACGTAGCGACCGAGCTCGAGCCGAAGCTCGGTCGCTACGTAGCGACCGAGCGATCGTCCCGCTCGGTCGCTACGTAGCGACCGAGCTCGAGCCAAAGCTCGGTCGCTACGTAGCGACCGAGCTCGAGCCAAAGCTCGGTCGCTACGTAGCGACCGAGCGATCGTCCCGCTCGGTCGCTACGTGGCGACCGAGCTCGAGCCAAAGCTCGGTCGCTACGTAGCGACCGAGCTCGAGCCAAAGCTCGGTCGCTACGTAGCGACCGAGCGATCGTCCGTTCGTCGCTACGTAGCGACCGAGCTCAAGCCGAAGCTCGGTCGCTACGTAGCGACCGAGCACTCGTTTCGCTTGGTCGCTACATAGCGACCGGGCTCGAGCCAAAGTTCGGTCGCTGTGTAGCGATTGAACCTTTCCGAACATCGATACGACACCAGTCCTTGCATTCTCGTCAAACCTTCGAATGCTATCTCCGAAGACCGTAGCAAGCTCAGTCTATGTTTCCCGCTATTCTAATTCATCGATCAAACTTCGCGGATTAGAAACCGCGGAAAACTCGTAGTAAACGTGTCGAGTCGGAAGACGGCCCAAAGGGACCTAAAACACGACTCGAGGCCCATCCTACGATTTTTCCTAACCAAAAGCCCGTGAACCACAGCATGGTTCGCGCTTGGCCCACGAGGAAGGATAAATGTCAAGTTTCCGCGGATAAATACGGAAGTTTTGAAGATAATTGTGAAGATCGGGAAAAATGGAATATCTCCATTTTTATGCTATGACGGCTTAAGGGCAGAAGAGTAAAAGCGTAAACCGACCTTGGAGCTAGTATATAAGGAGTCCTAGGCGAGGAGCAGAAAGGAACTTTTTCAGAGCAAACTTAGCACTTAGAGCAATTTAGGCAATTTTCCGTTTTTGTTATTTCGAGCTGCGACTCAATTAGGTTTAGCCGTCTTAGGGTTGCTAGAACTAGGAATCTCGCCGACAGCTCTCGAGCCCAGGCTTATACCTTGTTGTAACGCTCATACGCAGATTCAGAATAAGATCTACTTTGCTCTCTTTTCGATTTCTTATTTTTATCGTTGTTATTCTCGTGTTCTGATTGCTTGACGTGTGGTAATTAACAGATATCCGGGTCCTCTGGGAAACTAGGGTTTTCTTAGTTTCCTTATTTAAACGGAAATCGACAGTGTGAATTTTGGTTCCCACAGTAACCAAACGAGCTTTCTGCGCGCTTTGCTGTCGATCGATGTTCTGATGTAAACATCGATCGATATTTCTCCCTCAGTATCGACCAATGGTCGAGCTCGATGGTCATCTAGGGTGCTTGCACCAAATATCTCCAAAATGCTCCAAAATCATCACTTATCTCCAAATCAGTCCTGATCATATAAATATAATAAATAAACTCTATAATATAATAATTAGTTATAGCTTATCAACTCCCCTAGACTTACCCTTTTGTTTGTCCTCAAGCGAAACAAACAGGCAGTCTCTCTGAAAGAAGTTTGAAAACAGCAGTGACTCACACAATTTTAAACTTACTACTTTTGCCTCTGCAATGTTGTAAGCCACATAATATCAATGCCAACTTTAGAGGCACTTCATGTACTAGACCTCAGCTTAGCAACCAAACCTTTCAGCCCACAGCTTTGCTGATTCCGCCTGACATACCCTCCACTGACTTCATTTATGCATATAAATGTGTAGGCTAAATCTTGGGAGTATCGATCAAGGGACACATGGACTCTTACTCCAGCATGTATAAGAGTAAACATGTAGTTTCCTTTCTCCCTATATCTCTCTTCTCTGAATCTCATTAGTTTCAATTTCAGTGAAGGTTGATGCTGATATAGCCATCTTATTCATGTCATTGACTTTTCTACTTTTGTAGCTCTTTTTTGACAAAGTGTAGCGAATAATGGGGTCACAGGAGACACTCCTAACCCACGTTTCCACAATGTGTGATCATTCCTTTCAGATTTAGAATAATGGGGTCACAGGAGACAATCCTACCCCTCTGCCTATTCCAGGAAATCAAAAGAGAGGAGAGAAGGAAACCAAAAAATTTATAGACTTGTACCTTTCAGATCTGAAAGAGGAATCTGATCCAATGTATACCAAGCCCCAAAACAAGTAAGTTGAATTGATTAAGGTTGGAAGTCAGCTTCGGTTCCTTCAGACTTTCTCAGCTAGCATGGATGTTATTGGCAGGTGATCCACTTTGGTGTTTCCATTCAGTACACCCTGCAGTAAATAACCTCAAAGAATGGTGATAGAGAGTGGTTAGATAGTAAGTAAAAATTGATAAAGTTCATCATCTCCTTCTTGACTTAATAAAAACTTATTTTTGAAAATATATAAGACTCATAAATAAACTAATATCAGTAAACCTCCCTCCAGACTTAAGCTACACTATTCCCAGCATAAATTCAATCGGAGTTATGGTGATAATTAAAACACAAGGACTCAATGTAACAAGTTAAAAAGATATGACATCACCTTTAGGTGTAATCTCTGCAAGTAGCCCATCATATGTGTGGACAAGCATTTATGCCGCAAGAAAGCTTTTTCTCCTGGGAATAAGAAAGAAGATTCATTCTGGTTATGAAGTCAAGGTGTGGGAGGATCCGTGGATTCCAACGACACCTACTAGACCAGCTACACCTGTAGCACCTGTGATGCATCCAAATAAGAGAGTCAGTGATCTCATTAACCAGGAATCGAAGGAATGAGACATAGGGCTACTAGAGGATTATGTCCACCCCGATGATATACCTCTCATACGCAGTATGGCCATAAGCTCTACTCACCGCTGTGATACTTTCTGCTGGAACTACACGAGAAATGGCCAATATACAGTTAAATCTGGCTACTGGGTTGCTCAAAATCTATTGAAGCCAGAAGAAGAAAAGGAAATACTGGAACCGAGCATCACTAAACTTCAAGCCTTTGCTTGGAAGTTGAAAGTGCCAAGGAAGATGTGCCATCTTATATGGCAATTGATAACGGGTCAGGTGGCAGTAACGAGAAACTTAGTGAGACGGAATATGAGGTGCGATAATTATTGTCCAAGGTGTGGAGAAATAGAAGAATCTGTAACTCATGCAATATTTAAATGCCCTCCAGCTCTCCAAGTATGGTCCTTATCAGCAACTCCTACAAGCTCAGGTATATTTCCAGTATCAAGCGTCTACACAAACATGGACTATCTATTCTGGAGGAAGAATGATATCTTACAACCAGACCAAGACAGGGATCCTTATCCCTGGATAATTTGGTATATTTGGAAGGCTCGTAATGATAAGCTATTCAGGGGAATAGACAGAGACCCTTTGGAACTAGTTCGATACGCAGAAAGTGAATGTCAAGCATGGTTTAATGCAAATGAGATGATACCACCGGTAGTACAGGCCAGCGATAATGAGGAAATCCAAGTCTTAAGCTTGGGTAATATTTGCATGCTAGATGGGTCCTGGACAACTTCAGATCGCTTTAGTGGATGTGGATGGGTTTGGATGGATAGCGGGGAGAACATACAACTTATGGGAACACGGAATTTTACTCTCTGTGAATCAGGATTGCATTCGAAGGTAGAAGCACTGCGATGGGCGATGGAGAATATGCTTCAACACTCGCCATGCCAGAGCTTTGGGACTCACTGCAAGGAACTGATTGCAATGATAAAGGAGCCCCAGGAGTGGCCAAGCTTCGCGACAGAGTTGGAGAAGATAGGGACGCTTCAGATTTGTTTCCCGGAATTCAAAATCACCCATGTGCCACGAGTGCGCAACCAGATGTCTGATTTTTTTGGCTAAGACTGCTAGGACCTTTCACAGGGAGTTACTTTTCATTGGTTGTTCTATTCCGGTCTGGTTTCCCAGACCACCTCAAGCTTGAGTAATAGAAAGGCCGTTAGACGTAAAAAAAAACAAGTTAAAACGATATACCAGACCAGAATGGATGTCGACCGATGTAAGAATGTTGATATCGATCGATGTCGGCAGTGTCTCATCGGGCGATACTCACGGCAATCGTCTACTGATATACCATGGATTTGACTCATTTTCATCCATGGTATATAAGTGTTTTACTATCTATATATTATATATTCTATCATATTAGGTATGTTTTCAGGTTCAGAAGTATCTTGGAGTAAAGTGATGATTATGAAGCATTTAGGAGCTTACAAGAGATTTCATCCGAGTTGACCATTAGAGGTCGATATGAAGAATAAGTAATCGATCGATGTACATCATGTACCATCGATCGATGTTGAGACGCGAAACGCGCGACTTGGTTCCAGCCGACTTTAAACTGAAGGCTTCACCAAATTACAAGATTACCCCTGACGAGTTTTTAACCTAATAGTTATATACTTGCCTAAGTGTTAGGAGGCAAGGAGAGCTTTTAGCCACCATTGTATTCTTACTTTCAGTAGGAGAGAAAATCATAGAGAGATTTGTGATTGGAACTCCATTGATTCATCTATTATAATATATGCAGTATTTATCTATATTTTGTGTCATGAATTGCTTAGCTATGTCTGAGTAGTTTACTTGTTAGATTCAGGGTTCAAATAGGTTAGAGGGATTAGCCCCAACTATAGATTTGCTAAGTTGTGATATTCATTGATTGATTGTTCTTAATGCTTGTTTTAGCCTTGCTAACTAGAACATGAACCTAGGAATTTTCATGTGTCAAGCATCCTTGATCATCCTGTCCCGAATCTAATTTGTCATGCTAGGACTGCTAGAGAGAGCTAACGCTGATCTAGGAGACTAGTGAGCATTATCAACCCATGCCTAGGGCTTAGCTAGAAGCATCGATCGATATTGTCTTCTGACAGTCGATCGATATTTGCGAAAGGTGTATCGATCGATATCCATATATGATCATCGATCGACACTTTCTTGTGATCAAAAGACGACGGTTGCGATCCAAGATTTAGTTAGTTAACCAGTGAAACATTGCCATCGGTGATCACTGTGATTAAGGAGTTGAGCTCTAATATATCATACATGCAACTGTTAGGCATCTATAGGCTTATAATCTCCAACACCTGAATAGAAACCCTGCATCTAAAATCTTCCAATAAAGTTACACCCCCAATCATCTTGTTCGTCGAGCAATAGACTTGCTCAATTAGGATTGCTATTTACTTTTAAACCCATAAAACAACAAACACCTAGAATTAATAACCTTACTAGGTTTAATAGGTTCCCTAGCTCCTTGTGGATTTGATCCCTAAGTACTGCAACTGAACCTCTTACTTGAGAGAGTAATTCACTCCTTAGAGTAATTTGAGTGGTATCAAATTTGGCGCCGTTGCCAGGGAGTTTTGATTGCCATTAGATTTAGTGTTATTGATTCTTATTCTTTTCTCTACCCCCATTCTGACACAAAATTTTTTCTTGTCTTTTCAGGTGCATGCCCAGCAGTACCAGAAGCAACAAGGACAAACGCCTGCTATTCTCAGAAGATCCTGGTCACTTGGAACGCACAATCCACAAAGACCAACGTTCCACATCGATCGACGTTGTAGCTTTCACGTCGACTGATTCTCAAACCCAACTTTCGACCGACACCCGACCTTCATTTCGACCGATTTACACCCTTCGACATCGTTCGACATCGATCGATACTACACCGCGTACATCGATCGATCACAGTTGCGAAACATGGTTGTGATTGTTATTCTCAGACAGGACAAGAATGGAAACCTGTATGACCAGGATGGTCATCTGCGTAATACAACAGGTCAGAAACTAGACGCTCAGGGAATGTAATCCCTGATACTGATGCTACAGGAGCTGCTCAACCTGTAGAAGAGGCTGCTCAACCAAGGGCACTGGCTGACTACAATCGTCCAGATGAGTACTACGCCAACAGATCAGATATTCGACTTCCAGAGATTCAGAAGACTCAGTACTACACACTCGTGTCGCAGATACCCTACTCTAGGTTACCGCACGAGCATTCTATGGAATATCTAGAGAGGTTTGAGGATCTTATCGCTGTTATTCGTATGGATGGAGTCCCCGAGGACTACCTATTGTGCAAGCTCTTTAAGTATACTCTGACTGGAGAAGCGATGTATTGGCTTAAGCAGCTACCTACAAGATCTCTAACATCATGGGCCGACATCAAGAATGCTTTCTTATGAAACTTCTTCGATGAGGCACGCGCTGAAGACTTGAGGAGCAAAATCGCTACATTCGCGCATAAGACTGGAGGGTCTTTCAATGATTCGTGGATCAGATTCAAGTTCTTCCAGTGAGACTGTCCACACCACAGATTCAACGAAGTGCAACTGCTGAGCACTTTCTTCAGAGGTATCGCCTTGAGATATCAGATGTCTCTTGATACAGCTAGCGAGGGAAACTTCAACACCAGGAATCAGGTGGAAGTTGTGAGACTGATAGAAAATCTAGCACACAGCAGCAGCACCAAGAACACTGACTTTGAGAGGAAGAAGTCTGTTGCATCCCTAGGGAAGGAACAGATGGACAAAGTTAGAGCAAAGTTAGATGTGGTTCATGAGCTTCTTAGGAAGCAAGTCTGCTCAGCTGAAGGAGAAGAGGTTGTAGACATGGAAGGAGGAGAAGATGTGAACTACATTGGAGGTACTGGAATTCAGAGGTCTGGAAACCAGGGTGGAAATAGAAACTTCTATGGCAATGGTCAGAGGAGTAACCAGAGTTCACAGTTCCAGTAACCTTTCAACAAGAACAGCAGAGGCTATGGAAACTCATTCTACCAGAATCCACCACCACAGACTCATGAAAGCAAGATTGAAGCAATGCTTGATAGAGTTCTGGAAGGAAAACAACAACTCACTGTGGATTTCAATGGGAAGATAGATTCAGCCTACAACAGTCTAAACACAAGGATTGAGACCTTAGGGACTCAGGTGAGGAAGCTTGAAATGCAAGTGGTTCAGACTGGAGACACTGTAAAGAGGCAAGAAGCCTTGGCTAGAGAGGCAGGAGTTGAGAAAGCAAAACACCACGTAAATGACATCATAGATAATGATTTCTGGCAAGTGGTGAAGCATGAGAAACTTGGAGAAGGAGACTTCGAAGTTGAAAGCTCCAAGAGTTTCGGCGAATCACAATGGTGTCGACCGATGTCAATGGATACACATCGATCGACAGACCATGACGAAGATCGATCAACAGATTACTCTAAACATCAATCGACGTCATCTGCTGAATCGACTGCGGAATGTAGTGCAGTTCAAATCATGACTCATGAGGAATTCGCAGAAAAACATCCTCACCCAACCTCCCCTTTCTACGTCAAAATCGATCGACCGCATGAGCCAGCCCTCGACCGACAGAGAGAGACCGATATCGATCGACCCCCCTCACCTCCCATCGATTGATGGCCACCTCTCACCTACCAAGTGCAGTTACCATCTATTGATAACGACCGAATCAACGCACTCAGACCACCACCTAAACCTTTAGCAAACCCACCAGAACCTACAACCAATCCTTCAGACACTACACCAGAGCCTATGCAAGTTGATGAGGCAACTGAAGGAAGACGGCTAAGGAAAACGAAGGAGAAAATTCCTAAGAACCTTAAGAGGGAAGCTAATGAGAAGGAGATGGATGGTTTCACTACGAGAGTCCTCAGAACTCCAGTGGAGAAACCTTTTGATAAAGTTTATTTCACACCCCGGTTGTGGGTGTTCTTCAGAGAGACTATAGAGACTGAGGAGGACATTAAGAGAATGTTTCATCATATCAGGGAAAGGATGAAACTAAGGATCACATTGAAGAAGATAAGTGATCCTTGGAAGTTTGCAATACCATGTGTGGTGAAGGGTATTGAATTTCCCCATGCACTTTGTGACACAGGAGCATCAGTTAGCATACTACCTAAGGTTATGGCAGACCAGCTGGGTCTGAAAATAGAGCCCTCATCAGAATATTTCACCTTCGTGGACCTTTCAGAAAGAAGCTCATGAGGCATCATAAGAGACCTTGAGGTACAGATTGGTAATGCCCTTGTCCCAGTATATTTTCATGTCCTGGACATCAAGCTTAACTAGAACTCTTCACTTCTGCTTGGAAGAGCTTTCCTGGCTATAGTAGGAGCTGTATGTGACATGAACACCAACAGATTGTGTCTAACACTGATATATCCAGACGTCCACTATGACCCAGTTCGAGTTGTGAGACAACAGGTCAACCTCGTGGAGCTTGGAAATGATCTTGGCTACATTGCAGCATGCCATTGTGGAGCAGAGTACGAAACAAAATACTCAGAATCGATCGACACTCACACTGCATCATTGATCGATTCCAATGAGTCACCGATGATCGATGAACGCTATCCAACGTCGCTCGATGGGATGGAAACGGTAGACCACTTCACATTACCAGATCAGCGTTATCCAGACTTTGCCTTTCAACAACCCAACAAGAGAGGACAAGATGACTATTCCGTAGGTAGTTGGGCAGAAAATGGATTCCATGAAAGTTTTGCAGTAGAGACTGTAAATCCTTCATCCAATGAGGATCCTACTGAGGAGAGTATGATGAGGATTACTGGAAGGAAAGAGTTATAGAGATTGCTATGCAGGATAACATATATTCAAGCCATTCCTTAAACAACACGTCTCCACCATCGATCGACGGTGTCTACTTAGCATCGGTCGATACCCACCATCATCCAGCATAACGATCTTATGCATCGATCGATACCATACCTGGTACATCGATCGATATTAAATCAGCCGCCTTTGAAAAAAAAGGGAATATTCCAATTCCAAGTAGGTTTACCAATACCTATATAAGGAGTTTTGCACCCCAGATTACTTCTCACGACACTGAAGCAAAAAAGATGAATGCTCCCACAAACCAATCAGCAAGAACATCAAGGAAGAGCATTCAATCCAGAAACCCTAATTCAGCAGCATCGATCCACAAACGTTTACCTTCGATCGATACTCCAGTATCAACATCGATCGATTCTCATTCTAAACCAAAGCTTTCTTTATTTACTAAGAAGAATATGAGTATTGATTACGATTTTCTAACTCCTGGTGAATTTGGTATTTTCAGGGATTCAGATGGCCAAGCAAGAGCTATGGATGTAAGAATTCTACAAATATTCAGAGAGGACATAGCAGATATTCTTCAGTTGGCCAATGGACCAGACAACTTGCTTATGCAGCAACGTAGCATTCCAAACAACATTCCAGCTGTTCCAGACGAATATCGAAGGGCCAACACAATAGAAATTGGTTCACACCAATCGTGTAGACCAGTTGGCCAAGCATCGGTTGACAAGGTTACTCCTACATCGTTCGACAGGGTAATACCAATGTCGCCCGATAAGGCACCTTCACCATCGATCGACATACGTTACGAATTTGGACACCGCGCTTATGACATCTATGGAGCCAGAAAGTTCAAATGGGAAGAGAAGGACGAATATGGAGTCTACAAAAATGAGTTTGGATATGCAAGGAGCGTAGCTGGTGAGATGATCCCTGTTACCAAGGACAACATCAGAAAAATTCTTGAGAGAGCATCCCTATTTGAAGAGAGTCACTTATGTCTTCCAGAACATGCCACTTCTTTCACACCTACAAAACTGGCACCAAAGATCTACACCAAAGATGAGATCAATGAGATGGTGACTGGTATTTGTGGAGCTCAGGAAAAGCTAGGAGATGACCTCAAGACAATGGTAGATGACACCTATCAGCCTTTGGACAGAGGTTACAATGAGCTTTTCAGAAGTATGACAGAGATGAGGACATAGATTAAGAGTATGCAACACAGCCTTGAGAAGGAAGCTACGACATCACCATCGATCGACGCCAAAAAAGCAACATTGATCGACGTCAAGCCACAGACATCCCAAATCCTTGCTGAACCGGCAAGTTTGGCTGAGAAAAAGGATGAATGGGAGATTGCATACATCAACACGAGGATTAACGACGTATACAACCCTCTCAACAACAACATGGACTGGTTAAGCACGAGAATTGATCTGCTACAGCAAGATTTGGACAACATTCGCAAGAAGGATCCACAACCAGCCACATCGATCGATATCTGCACCGTCACATCGATCGACAGCAAGTTCGCAGCCATGGAAGATAGTTTACAATCTTATAAGGATATGCACGACCGTTTCACCTCATCTATCATGCGATACTTGGACACCTTGTCTACACAGATGATGAATGTCTAGAGGGACTTTTGTAAGCTTAATGATCAACATGATTTTCAGGAAGAAGGTTCAACATCGATCGATAGGTTCCGCAGGACATCTCTCATCGGCAAGAAACCTACATAACATCTTCCATACACAGCAGTAGAAGTTGATCAGATCACATCAAAGCTTTGCACAGCTATAGACACCATGGAGGAACGATTTGAGAAGCGGTGTGATGACATCTACTTTCCATTCGACGTCAGACTCAGTGAACTGGATAGCCAAGCAGAATGGTTACAGAAGGAAGTCAAAGCCATTAAGAGGCAACTCGCATCTCAACACCAGATATCAGCATCGATCGACATGCACGCTCCAAATCGATTGACATTACTGCACCAGCAACGATCGATAGACATTTGGTCACATCGATCGATACCACGTCTACACCAGACGACGAGCAGCTCATACAAAACAAAATGGAGTCAATGCATGAGGAACTGAACGAGCTATCAGCATACGCCTACGACAAGATAGGATGGCATCAGTTCAGAATTGAAGACATCCTAGAAAGGCTACAGAACATCTTAAATGCAATACATAAGATAGATGAGAGATGGACCAGAAATGATGAGGCCACAAGAAGATTCATTGCAGCTTGGCCAGAATGTGCAGAGATGAGGTGGATGCTTGTTTCCCAACAAGTAGTTGTCTTTCCACCAACTAGTCACACACCTCCACAGTCAAGCTAAATGGCTATAACAAAGCTCTGAGTGGGAGGCAACTGTGGACGAGACGTTGACATCGATCGACCTACAATCATTGATTTTCTTAGTTACTAGTATATACTTTCGTTTTCATTCTTTCAGATTTATTGCAAGATCCAAGTAGGATGATTACCAGCATATCGACCGTGGACGAGACGTCGACATCGATAGACCTACAATCACATACGATGATCGATGCATACCGATGCACATCGCTCGATTCCCACTCCTGTCAGGTTTGTCTTCCTAACTTGTTACATTGAGTACTTATGATTTATTTTCACCATAACTCCGACTGTGTTACACTGGGACAGTGTAATTTAAGTCTGGGGGAGGTTTACTGATATAATTTATTATGATTCTTATAAAAGTATTTTAAAAAATTATGCTTAGCTATGTTAAAGGGACTATGATCTTATTATTGATTTATACTGGAATGTCTAACCACTCTTTAGCACCATTCTAGATCTACTGATTGCAAATAGTACTAAAGATGCTAAAATGGATCAACATGTCAACTATACACAGTTGCCTTGATTGTTTCAAGGAACCGAAGCTGACCTACAACACTAAACCTGACATAATCGGCTTGTCTTGGGGCTTGGTATACATGAGATCGGATTCTTCAGACAAATCTGGAAGGTAATGCCTTGTGTAGATTCATTTATCACATTTCCTCTCTCTATTTTGACCCTAGAGTAGTTTGTTTTTATCTAAAAAAAAAAATCCGAAATTTATTACTTAATTAGGACTTAGATCTAGTTAGGAGGAGTCTGAACAGGACTTGGTGGCTAAAACCATTAAGGCTTGATTCATAAAGATTCCAATAAAAATAATTCGAACGGGACTTGGAGGCGACTGTTGGGGTCAAAAATGGTTACGACGAAGTTAATATCCAAACCTCCGCAAAAACAAGTGTGAGTGTCTTTCTGCGACTGAGCTACGGAGCGAGCGCGTGTCCCGCTCGGTCGCTACGTAGCGACCGAGCTCAAGCCAAACTCGATCGCTACGTAGTGACCGAGCGCACGTCCCGTAACATCGAATACGACACCAATCCATGCATTCTCGTCTACTCTTTGATGCTATCTCTCGAAGACCGTAGCAAACCCATTTCATGTTTCTCGACATTTGAAGTCATCAATCAAACTTTACGATAAAAACCGCGGCCCAAAGGGACCTAAGACATGACTCGAAGCCCACTTTACGATTTCTTAACCAACAGCCCGTAAACCGTAGGACGGTTTACGCTTGGTTCACAAGAAAAGATAAATGTCAAGTTTTCGAGGATAAATACGAAGTTTTTGAAGATAATTACGAAGATCGGGAAAAATGGAATATCTCCATTTTTGGCTATGACGGCTTAAGGAACGAAGGGGAAAAGCGTAAACCGACCTAGGAGGGAGTATATAAGGAGTCCTAGGCGAGATGCATGGGGAGAGAACTTTTTCACAGGAAACTTAGCACTTAGAGCGATTTTAGGCAACTTTCAGTTTTTGTTATTCGAGCTACGACTCAATTAGGTTTTTGCCGTCTTAGGGTTTCTTAGAACTAGGAACCTCGCCGACAGCTCTCATAGCCCAGGCACTTACCCTGTTGTAAACGCTCAAACGCAGATTCGGAATAAGAACTATCTTGCTCTCTTTTTCTATTTCTTATTTTATTATTGTTCTCGTTCTGTGTTTTGATTGCTTGGCGCGTGGTATTAGCAGATATCTGGGACCTCTGAGAAACTAGGGTTCTCCTACTTTCCTAATTTAAACGGAAATCGACAGTGCGAATTTCGGTTCCCAGAGTTTGGCGCTAGAAGGAGGGGGGTACGGATCAATCTAACTCTTAACCACATCACACTCAACCAGACATGTCAACTGACAACGCGGAAAACGTGCAAACTCCTCTCAATGGAGGCAGCGGCACTGATCTCCACACTCCAGCAGCGGACGTATCCTCGGCCAACGCACCAGCCAACGCTGCGGCGCTCGAGGAGTTTAAAAAGATGTTCGCCACCTATGAAAAAAGGTCGGAAGAACAGGATAAGCTTGTAAGCACCTTGTCCAAACAAGTCGAAACCTTAACGGCAAGGACTCGAGCAATCCGTCCCCGCGGAACCACGAAAGTTCGCGGGAAAAGACTCGACCTTCGGGCCAAAACCCTAGCGAAAAATCCCCTGCCGAAAAAAGGAACTCTGAGAGTCCTCCACCTCCGGGGAAGGACATGGAGGCTAATGAAGTTGAGCACGTTGACTTGGATCCCAGCGACTTCTCCAACGATACCGAGGAGGACCCCGACAGACATCCAAGAAGGACCAGAAGCCGATCTGTTCGGGAAAGCTCTCCGTTCTATAATCCAATAACGGAAGAGGAGGAAATCCTCTATTGGAACGAACAAGAAGAGCTGGCTGACAAGCAAACCGAGATCACTCACAGTAAACGCTGACAAGCTCGGAAATCTGCTGACGAGACGTCGGACATCTACGATCTTCGCGATTACATCACCAAAACTGCGGCGGAAGTAAGGGCCGTGAAATCCCAGATCCATCACGCTACCAGTGTTTTCCCCGATATCGACAAACTGCTGGAGGGGGCTCAGAAGACGCCCTTCAACGCTCGCATCTCCGATATGAGGGTATCTGATCCGGGAAAAATCAAAGTACCAAAGTATGATGGTACGACTAACCCTAAAGCGCACCTTTAGGCTTTCCACATTACGATGGGAAGGGCCAGACTGAAGGACGGCGAAAAAGACGCAGGCTATTGCCGTCTATTCGTCGAGAACCTGGAAGGAGCGGCGCTCGAGTGGTTCGCACGCCTTAAGCAAAACTCTATCGGGAGTTTCCGACAGCTCGCATCGGAATTTATCAAGCAATACTCTATGTTCATAGATAGAGAAACTTCCGATGTCAATCTCTGGAGTCTGTTCTAGAGGGAAGACGAACCCCTCCGCAAGTTCATCAGCCGGTTTAAGCTGGTGATGTCCACGGTCAGTGGGATAAGCGACAAAGTGGCCATTGACGCGCTCGGAAAGACGCTCTAGTACAAGTCGAAATTCAGAAAGTGGATAACCCTCGACAAACCGCGGACGATCAACGACGCCTTCCACAAGGCGACGGACTACATCATAATCCAAGAGGAAACGAAGGACTTGTAGCAAAAACATAAATCGATGAGACCGTCCTCGAAAGATGTAGACCCAAAAATGAAAAAGAAAAACTCTCGTAATGATAAGTACGTCCATCACGAGGGGAAAGAGCTCCAAAGGGCGCACAATTACGCGATCAGTTCGGATCAAGGCCGAACCACGGGTAATACATGGACTCGCAATCAAGGATATGACGAAAACACCTTCTGCGAGTTCCACCAGTCCCAAGGACACTCCACGACTAACTGCAAAGTCTTGGGAGCGAGGCTCGCCGCGAAGCTACTAGCTGGAGAGCTCTCGGAAATAACCAGCGTAAAAGATATCATCCTCGAGACTGATCGCCCCCCGAAGACGGACAGAAATCCACCCGCGGAGATGTCTCCCCAAAGAAACCAATCCGGGGATAAACGCGGAAGAAGGCCGGACGACGAAGGAAACAGCAACAATCGTCGCAGAGGCAACATGATTATCGGAGGATCGAATACTGCAATGATACGGTTTTGACCATCAAGGCTTACCAACGGAGAGCCAAATCAAGTGCAAACTGGCCTACTTGGTCCCCTCCCCGAGATGGTCAAAGAAGCTCAATAACCTTTACGAAGGATAAAGCCGGCGGGATCAATCAACCTCACTGCGATCCACTCGTCATAGGTATGGTCATACGAGATATGGAAGTCGGGAGAGTCCTCATTCACACGGGAAGCATGGCCAATGTTATCTTCCGCGACACTTTCAATCGGATGAACATCAAACTCGGAGAAGTAACTCCAATCCCAAAACCACTTACGGGTTTTTTTGGCGAAGTGTTGATGACTCTCGAATCGATCCAGCTGCCAGTCATGGCCAAGCAAATCACAAAAATTGTCGGTTTCACGGTGGTCGATTATCCTGCCATCTACAATGTGATCATGGGAACCCCGTGGCTCAACGCCATGAAAGTCGTTCCATCTGCATGCCACCTCGGAGTCGCAGCCATATGGGGTTGTCAGAAACAGTCGTGGCTATGCTTCCTCGCAGAGCATAAGTTAAGACAAATCGCGACTCCCGCAATGGCAACTCGCAAGGCACAAAGTTAGCTCAATCTTCGGCCGAAAATGCCTCAAAGAAAGACGATTGGATATCATCTGTTGACGCGAACGCTTCGAACATCGAAACTCAGCATGATTCCGAAATCGATATTACGACTCAATCGGAAAACCCGGATAAAAACATTGATCGTGTCACGGTCACCACGATCAAGGCGGTCACCACGGCGACAACCGCCGAGTAAGAATACTCGTGGCATAACACAGAACTACGAGATGGCTTGATCCTCGAAAGAGGTACGTAGGCAGCTCGTCAAAAGACGAGTTCAGCTATCCCCCTCTCTAAAAAGCGGGGGGGAGTGGGTACGTATACTAGTATACTCCCACATCGCTACGTAGCGACCGAGCTTTTCCAAAACGTCGAATACGACAAGAATCCATGCATTCTCGTCTACTCTTTGATGCTATCTCTCGAAGACCGTAGCAAACCCATTTCATGTTTCTCGACATTTGAAGTCATCTATCAAACTTTACGATAAAAACCACTGAAAGTTTGTTTTTATCGAAGGAAACCGTAATAAACGCTTCGAGCCAAAAGACGGCCCAAAGGGACCTAAGACATGACTTGAAGCCCACTTTACGATTTCTTAACCAACAGCCCGTAAACCGTGGGACAGTTTATGCTTGGTTCACAAGGAAAGATAAATGTCAAGTTTCTGCAGATAAATATGAAGTTTTCGAAGATAATTACGAAGATCAGGAATAATGGAATATCTCCATTTTTGGCTATGACGGCTTAAGGGCAGAAGGGGAAAAGCGTAAAACGACCTAGGAGGGAGTATATAAGGAGTCCTAGGCGAGAGGCATGGGGAGAGAACTTTGACACAGCAAACTTAGTACTTAGAGCGATTTTAGGCAACTTTCTGTTTTTGTTATTCGAGCTGCGACTCAATTAGGTTTTTTCTGTCTTAAGGTTTTTTAGAACTAGGAATCTCGCCAGCAGCTCTGGTAGCCCAGGCACTTACCCTGCTGTAAACGCTCAAACGCAGATTCGGAATAAGAACTATCTTGCTCTCTTTTTCGATTTCTTATTTTATTACTGTTCTCATTTCCTGTTCTGATTGCTTGACGTGTGGTATTAGCAGATATCTGGGACCTCTGGGAAACTAGGGTTCTCCTACTTTCTTAATTTAAATGGAAATCGACAGTGCGAATTTCGGTTCCCACAATTTCTCTGAAGGAAAAATGGGAACAAAAGAAGGCGGCGGCTGATAGTGAGGCTCGTCTTCGGGAACTTGTGGCCAACTTAGATCTCCTGAAAGAGATTATGAACAACAATTTCCTGGCTTCGGATGAGTTGCTGCGGCTTCAAGCAAAGGAGGTTGAGCTCGAATCCGAAGTTGATGTGATGGCGACCTCGGATTTCTCTATCGGGAAGCTCGACCTGCCCCAGATTTCGGAGGATCTGCCCGAGGATTTCTTTGCTAAGGTTCCTTCTGAAGCGGATGGTGCGGCGAAGTGCTCGGATAACCGGTTTGAGGACGGTGAATTTGGGATCGAAGAATAGATTTTTGGAAATTTTTCTTTTGTTTTTTTTTTTTGCTTTTGTTGCTTTGTTAATATTCTTTTTATTTTAATAAAGAAAGGATCGTGGGTCCCAATTTTTTTGTCGCCACTTTATGTTTCGTGCGAGGCCGACCTTTTGGGGGCATGTGTCGATTTTTGTAAGTATTCTTATCGACAGTTTTGATGTAACAAAAGATTTTGTTTATTAGTTTTGTCGCGCTTGTTGGTGGAGTTTGCCGCGACCGAGGACTTGATCAGGATCCTGGTTATTGGTCAACTGTAAATTTATGCGATTTCCTGATATGAGAAATTTGTTGTGCTCGAACGTCTAGGGATTGTATTTGCTAAGATGTTGGATTTTGTTTCGTTACAAATTAGTGAAAGAAAACAGTCTTTGACATTATCGAGCTGTTGTCCCACGGGTGTTGCGGTGTGTCTACTTTGAATTCTGTTGGTGGGAAGACTTAACTCATGTCGTGAGTTGCCTACGTACCCTCGTCGAGGGAGATTGTTTCCCTCAGGACAGGGTCGGTTGTTTAATTGTTCGTGTACGTAGGTACGCCTGTTTGTTGGCATTGGTTGTGATTAAGGTTGTTGTTCGATGTCCTTAAAGCTTGCGAGGTAGCATGTCCTGGAGTTCTTCTGGCTTCTTCTGATAGTTTCGACTCCTTTTGACGTTGGAAACTTCAGGCATTGGTGATATGTCAAAGGAACTGCCTTCATGCTGTATAGCCGTCTACCAAGGATTGCATTGAATGGGGCTGGACGGTCTATCACAATGAATTCTACAAATTTTCTGACTTCTCCGGCAGTAATCGCGAGCTCGATTGATCCGAGAGAGTAGGTGGTCTCTCCTGCGAAGCCAATGAGAGGAGTTCGCTCTTGTTTTAGGAGTCCTTTGGTGAATCCCATTTTCTTAAATGCTTCGTAGAAGAGGACGTCGGCCGAGCTTACAGTGTCGATCATTACTCGGGATAGTTCACAGCCACCGACGTCGATTCGAATCACGAGAGCGTCGTCGTGTGGTTTATCTAGGTCTGTGGTTTCATTTTCGTGGAAGGTGATTTTGTGGTCAGGACCTGTTAAGGGTTCTCTAATTCCTACATTGTTCTCAGCTCTCCTCTGGTATGCTTTGATTGAGTTGAATAGGTTGCAGAACTTCGAGCCTCCATAAATGAAATCGATCCTTTTCCTACCCTCGTTATGGGCCGGGAAGTTCCATCTCTTAATCGGTGCTGGTTGGTAATACCTCTGCCCTCCAGACAGATTGCGATTGATGGTCTGCATTCTGTGTTTTTTCTGAATCGAATACTCCAAGAGCCCGCGAATTTTGTTCATTTTATTCTTTCGCTTGAAGTTGGAAAATCTCACGCTAGGAGGTCTTGCGTTTTGGTGGTACTTCATGACCTGGGGAGGAGGGGCGTCCTCGTCGGTTTTTACTAGTGTGCGGATTGCTACCGCGATCTTGAAACGGATTTTTCGTTCGGTTTGGCTCTTGATTTTGTTGGTTGCTTTGCTGTTCTGTCCCCATGAAATCATTTCGACTCTTTTCTTCGGAGCCGGAGGTGGAGAGCTTGGTGATTCCTGCTCGATCTGCCCACCCCTTTTGTTCGTTGGGACCTTGGTTTTTCGGTTAGATTTCGGAGTTACTGGTTCCTCTTCTTCAACTGCTTCTTCGTTAGTTTTCTTATTTTCGTTTTGATTGCCAAGTGCAGCTCGGCATTCCTTGGTTGAGTGACCCTTGCGGTCGTGGAAGGCGCAGTATTTGCTGAGGTCGTATGTCGACGATTTCTGCGGCGAGTTATTTATTGAGTAGGAGTGTTGTCCCTTGGTGGTTGGTTCTTTGGGGGTCGCCGGCTTTTTGATAGCATTATTCTTGTTCACACTGTATTGTTCCTTTAATGCTGCGACCTCCTCTTCGTGGGTGGTGAAGTACGAGGCTCTGTGTAAGGCGTCGTCCAGTGATGCAGGTGTTCGAACTGCCAGTTCTTCCCTAAACTTGGATGAGAACCAAACTCCATTCTTTAATGCTGCTAGGGCGACGACCTCGTTTGGGTGCAAAATCTTGGCCTTGATCTCTCAGAACTTGTTTATGTACGCTCTTAATGGTTCGAAGGGGGCTTGTTTTAGATTCCAAAGGTCTTGTTCGGTAACTTTGGTCTCTATGAAGACTGAGTATTGTTTCAGGAATGTTGACACCAACTGGGTGAAGTTGTCGATAGAATTTTCTTCTAGTCTGGCGAACCATTCTAGTGCGGCTCCAGTACGATTTTCGGCGAAGAAACGGCAGTACCCAGCTTCTTTTTCGTCGTCAATGAGGTGAGCTCTCGATATCGCTAGGCGGAAGGCTCGTACATGGGCGTTTGGGTCTGAGCATCTGGCGTACTCGGGGAAATTTAATTTTCCCACGTGATGTAGTCTTACGCTGACGATTCTGTTTGTAAAGGGGGTCCTTCTCGTTTCTTCAATGACCATATCGATGTCCGGGGCGGAGCTCGTTGCCATGTGGACAATCGCGTGTATTCTTTTGAGCTCGGCATCGTTCTTTTCAATATAGTTCTGGAAGGTTCCATTTTCGCTCGGGGTCCCCAAATCTTCCCTTTGAGGGTCCACATTGATGGGATTGCGGGGCTCGTGTCTTCGGGTTTGTTCCGCTAGGTTGTCGAGCCCTACCTGATGGAAGGTCCTCGTCGTAGATGGAGTTCGATTTTTGGGGACGGAATGGTTCAGATGTGAAGTTCGCGTCCTTGGCTCTCCTTGCCTTTCTGTTGATCCGTTATGGAATTGGATCGGGGTGCTTCGTGGTCATTGGAGTTCGGTTTTGATTTCGTCCAATCCACTGTAACTTAAACTTTGGTGGGCGATGCCCTGCGGTTGGGACCGTTCCGAATTCTCTCCCATGTATCGTCCGGATTGGGCGCTTGGGATTTTTGGAGTGCCAAACAGTCTGGTACTTTGTACTTTGGACGTCGCCCTTAATGGGTCAAGGGATGCTCGGTTTCTTTCTCGAGCATTCGCGGCTCGATATTCTGCGAGTTCCTTTTCGGCTTGATCTAGCCTATTAGCAAGGGCTTTGTTGGTTGTCCTTTGACCTCGAATCTGGTCGATTAGGGTTGTCATCATTCCTCAGAGTTCGGTCAGTTCCCCTCGGGTTTGGGCTAGATGAGTTGGTGAAATCGGTCTGTATTGAGATCGAGTTGGATGTCGGAGGGTGATCTGTTTCCGGGACGGTTCCAAACCCGGCTCTAGTTTGCTCCGGAATTGTCGTCTGGTTGATCGGAGTGGGTCGATCTTCACTCAAAGTCCCGATCAAAAGGATTCGTTGTGTCGGGGATGTTCCGGTCGCACCTGTGGTTCCCGTTAATCCAACCAGGGTTACTCCGGCTAGCGAGTTGGATCCGACAGGGTCGATGTCGTTGATTCCCAAAGGAGTGGGTCATGTTGTTTGGTTGGGGTCCATAGTCGCGCTTAGGAAACTTAGATCGGTTTCTTAGCGAAGATGTTTTTCGTTTATCTTCCCCACAGACGGCGCCAAAATGTAGAACCTAAATTATACATAAAGTATTTGATAGTGATCGGGGTTGATCTAGGGAAGACAAATGATGTGGGCAACGATATCTTTAGAACACAATGATGTTAAATAGTTTCCAGTAGGCGAAAATAGACTTTATTGATAACTAGGATCGAATACAATGAGTTGAACTAGATCAAATGATACACACAAGTTCGATCAAGAAGGAATCTAAGAGTGTAAAAACAATAAGATTGATGTGAATGTACGGCTCTCTCTAGGGTTTTCAACGTGTGCTCCTCCTTGTTTCTTCTTCTTCCTTTATAGCGAGTCGACTCCGAGATCTCCGTACCAGCTCCGCGATCTCAGCTTCTTGTTGCGCGATCATTGCGACCTCTGTGACTCTTTCTTCGAGCTCGATTCTAGTTGTGGGCCTCGGCATGTCTCGGTCCATGTCTTTGATCGGGGCCCATTTCGGTCTTGACCAAAATTGGGTCCAACAGATGCCATTTTGGAGTGTTTTCACGTGCAACAGCCAGGCGGAGCAGCCCGAAGATTGTTCCCACAGCAGAACAGCCGAGTGACTGCTCTCGACAAATAAGGAAACCTCCAAGATATTTCGGGGTTTTTCCCTAGCTACCCTATTTTCCCTCTAACCTATTGGCGCCTCCATATAAAAAGCCTATCTTATCTATTTTATTTTCTACGCTAGTTTTTGCAAGAAACCTAGACTTGTATTTGGCGATTTACAACTTGTAAGGGAGAAGACTTCATCTCTCATCTAGAGAAGATCATCTTGAACTCTTTGTTTCTTATTCTATTTATTATGCAATATTATTTAGAAATCATGTTTTTGATGTCTTGCATTATGATTGAGTAGTCGGCTAGATCGCCTAGGGTATTAGGGTGATGATTACACGAGCTAAACATAGATAAGCGATTCCCTTGTGTCTTCATTCATATAACTCTTATTGTTGCATTAACTTGATCACTTAATGTTCGAACTTAAGTTTAATCAACTCACTAACTGTGTAGAAGATAACTTGACATCATATGAATGAGCTTAGCAACCCTAGTCAGCAAAAGTAGATATTAGGATGTTGAGTGAACTTATCGGACTTGATCTCTAAGGCTTGCCATCCCATCTTGTTCCAAGCGAAAGCTTAGGTAGCAAGATCGATTCACAAATGGAACAGCACCACGACAGTGGGATGTTCCAGTCGGGTGATCCGAGTTCGAGATTGTATCCTATCGCGCTTGAATAATTGTTTGGCTCAGTATCAGCACCGAATGAATTACCCTAGGCTAGCTTCTTGTTTAAACCGAATACAACCTCTGGTTACTTGTTTCCTACGTCATCTTTGAAATCAAAACCCATAAGTGTTTTAGCTTAATATTGAACTCATAAAAATAAAGTGTAAACTGGTCCTCTGGATTGAATCTCAAATATTAGAATTACAACTGTTAAACTTGACAGTAGCAAAGATTCATTTTTAGTGTATCACTTAGGTATGTAGGATAGCTTGAAATATTTGTATATTCTTTGCAAAGTTGCTATCTCTTCAAGATTTGTTGAGAATCTTAGCCAAGTGTGAGGATCGTCAAACATGGAGATCAAATATTTGCAATCCGATCCAAAATTCTGACAAGTAGAATGATGCATCATGCTTTCGATTGCCCAACCAAGTTCTTCTAGCTCTGAGTGCAAGGATGATAGTCTTTTGCTTTGATTTTTCGTGCCCATAAGCTGGATTTATCCAGTTTTGTATTTTCAAACTCATGCACATCCACTATATTCTGATGTAGAAACATATAAACCATTATGTAACACTCGTCTCCTCCTCTCTTGAGAACGGCGTGTTATTACCGGTAAATATCGAATTAAACCGTTTTATTCAAAACCGAATAAGATACCAAAATATTTAATAAAATAAATGCAAAAGAAATACATCCCTAAATTTAATTATAAAAATATGTCAAGTAAATCGAATGTAAAGCTGAAATAAAATATGCAATCCCCAAGACACCAAACCGTCCAGATATCCAACTACTCGGCAAGCTCACCTGCAATGGGAAGAAGAGGGGTGAGCAACATGGGAGGAGTCACTCAGTGATATGGGATGCTAAACCGTAAACCATTGACTCAGTACATAGCACTAAGACTATGTAGGCCTAGCGCTAGCATGAAACAACCACGGTGCCTGGTACACCTCACAGAACAAACGTATGCCTAAAGCACAATACAAACAATGCGCTGATAGTACAAGCTACTCTATGCACCCCGCATTTCCTCATAAGGATATATGTATATCACCAGGCGTACAGTAGTCCATCTCTTCACTCCCACAATCTGTGCGTCGGCGACTGATACAAACATCTTTGTACCCCCCCCCCCCCCCCCCGCAATCTCACTGCTCGTCTGCGGCTTATACAAACGTCTTTATGCACCCACAATCACAGTGCTCGTCGGCGGCTTACACAAACGTCTTTGTGCACCCGCAATCCATACAAACGGACTTATATATATATATATATATATATATATAGCATTTTTAACATCACTAATTTCAATCATCAGTTGAATCCTCTATTGTTCTATTTCCAGTTTAACAATCAAAAATAATAATAAACAAACAAGACTCTCAATCAGACTCGATTCACAGAGACAAGTCATGTTTCGAAACTAGATTTTCCATAATAGTAGTACTAAACTAGCTCAGGATTAAACGGAGTAGCCCTCACCTTAGTCAATACCGGAGAGGCGAAAACGGATTGGAAAACAATCGGGATAGCTTGATCACCAAGAAATTAGGGTTTCGCCATAGATCTAAATCTTCTTATATTTGATCACGTTCTCTACATCACCAATCTCGTACGTACGTCATGAGGATGAAACCATGTGATGCGCCGTTGGGTAGTGCACCGGGCAAAACAGACATGCATGGCTTGATCATGGGAAGAAATAAAGATATATGTTCATCGTTTGACTTATATCTTCCAAACCACGAGGTTTATATGCATGAAATCACTTGTAGAAGATTCTCAACTCAATTACGGAGCTCCTCGAAGAAGAATAAGATCAAACAGAGTTCATATGTGATAGTTATGCCATTTACAAATCAGGTGATCTTCAGTTCTCGCGAATTCAGACCACCTGAGAAGCTGGAAATGGCTAACCTTCTTTCTCATGAACCAACGACCAATTCAATCATGCTAAAGGTGATTATTCATGTTCTAGATGTCCAAGAAAGTTTTGGCTTGATGGTTTTCAAGAAGATTCAAAAACAGACTTTTTCTGGCCAAATGGAGAAACCGATAAAATGTTGGCTAAGGGAAAAGATGGATTTCGACCAGGCCTCAAAAGGACATGTCTTGGCCCATATCAGGAGCATATTCTTCACTTTTCAAAGTCATGGTCGTGGTTATATCAAGAGGCAGTCCAAGTTTCAGTCAAAGACTTTATTTACTCAAGTCTTTGTTTCTATTTTTATTGTCTTGTTTTTAGCACATTCTTCTTTGGATCTCTACAACTTGTAATCCTATAAATAAGGCCTAAGAGACACGAAATAAGATAATGAATTTTCTCTTTTTATGAGTTTATCTCTTTGTTCTTTGTAGAACACTTCTTGTTTCTTCATGAGGTTAGCTCCTAGTAAACTTTTCTATTTCGTTGGACTTGTGCATTATATCAAGCAACGTATAGAAACCCTTCTTTTGTCGGACTTGTGCGTCATATTAAGCAACAACTGAAATTTGGTAGTATCAAGAGAATTTCCGCCCCTCTTGTGTCACCGATCAATCCATCAGTTCTCTCTTTTGGCGAGTTCATATCCCTTAAGTCTGATTGAGTGATACTTTCCTAATTTAGGACGTATGAAGTGGTATCAGAGCCACTTTGGCTGGTTCGTTTTCTTTCATCTTCTCATCTCTCCACGTTTTTCTTCTCTTATTTCTTGGATCCGGGATATTCATTTACTCCCTTGTGATCGCCTATTATTAAAAAAAAAAACAAAAACAAAAATCGATACAAAAAAAAAGTTTTGGCTTGAATCAGTTCTGAAGAGAAATCCAGGGAGAGTGGTGGAAGAGAAACCCTCCTGGCTGAAGAGAAACCCAGCCTTAGGACAGTTAAGGCGGATCCATATCAAAAATCTCTTCATCTTTCTTTCTCTTTTCTTTTTCCCACAAAAGTTTGTTTTGGGTTTTGATTGCTGAATTTTGACTGTCTATCATCCTTTGAACCAGTGGAAAGAACTCTGAGTGATCAACTAAAAAATCGTGAACTAAACACTTTGAGAGTGTGAGGATTTTTATTTGCTAACTCTTTTGTTAATTGTTTTCAGGATGTTTGGACTTCTCAAGAAATCAAAACCACAACAAGACGTTTACTTTCCTTTTAAAACCGTGTTAGAAAAGGAGAAAATGATTTTTGGAAATAAGAAACAGTTTGCTTCTAATGGGTTTGATTTTGTGCAGAAACAAAGAAACCAAAGGAAGAGACAAAACAGGTTCGATGATGATGAGAAGTGGGTCAGAAGTGGTGAACGTCCCTTCACCAAAGCCAAGAGAAGCAACTGTGATGTGTTTGATCAGAATGAGCTTCAGACTTATGTCAGCTTGGAGAAGATGTTGCATAAGGCAACTCATGCTATTCGACAACTCAAAAAGAAGGGAAACACCAACACTTCTCCTGCACCAAAACAGTAAAGTAATTTTTCTTCTCTTTCAAATTCTGATTTGAAAACTAATGTGTTGTCTTCTGATAAAAGCAAAGTTGTGAAAACCCATAAGCAAAGTTCATTCTACCAGGTGCTTCAAATGCCATAGGATCGGTCATTACGCTAACAAGTGTCAAAAGCAAAGACCATTAGTGACTTTGGAGAATGAGAATGCTGAAACCGAGCCAGAAAACGAAGACCCATTACCAATTTTCGATGACTTCACATATGAGCCAATGGAGGGGCTAGATGAAGAACAAATTCGTGGTCATCAAGCCAACCAAGAAAAATCATCTTCCATTCAAAAAACGGACCGAACTCAAGATGAGCATTGTGCTAATTATGGTTCTTTAGCTTATAATCATTTTCCTTCTAATATTTCAGATTTGAGGACAAATCTTTTTGAAGAGGAAGGGAATGATGTGCCCCGGTTCGTGGATCAGTGCATTGGAGCCAACCAGCATGGAGATCAGGACGTTATGAACAATTTGACCAAGGTTCGTTCATCCGAGCGTACCGATCAGACTGACCGAGCCGTCCCGCGTGCATCCGGATTGGAGCTTCGGCTGGAACCACGTCCAGACGACCGAACTGACCGAACCACAGCTCGTCTTCCCCGACAACCTCGACATTCTAAGACCCACGCTCGAGCCATACTTACCTTGGGTCGTGAAGGAACCGAAGACAGACATGCATTCTTATCCGGCGGACCATCCGAACAGTCCCGCCAGCGTCCTTATCTTTACCCCGTGCATCCATCTGGTTCGGATGAACCGGAACATTATCTGAAGGGCCATTTTTGACCAATCTGCATGGAAGACTGAGTCTTTGACTCATTAATTCAGATCTGGTCAAATTTGTATTTTCTATGCATTATTTTTCGTGTATTTTCTTTATTAGTCTTTGACTACAAACACTATAAATATGTAGTATCATTCTATGAATAAAATGAGTATGTTTTTGGGTTATTTTCGTTTCTTCTCTGAGTGAGAGAGAGAGAGACTTCTTTAGCTAGTTTATTGGTGTGAACCGGCTTGTTGATTTGGTGGTCAGCCAATTCATCTTTGTGTGTTGTTTGGTGGTTGACCAACACACTACATTTTTTCTTAGGTGGTTAGCCTTAGATCGTGGGTATATCAAGAGTCATTCCGCATCTCTTGACGATCCTTTCATTCCATCTCAGTTCCAGAAGGGTCATTTGCCTTCTCGGATCATATCCAACACAGAGCTAAAGTGATCCTTTAATTCAGGACGTATCAAGTGGTATAAGAGCCACTCAACTGGTACTATCTATCCGTCATCTTCTCATCTTTCATTTCTAAACACTTCATCTTCTTCTTTCTATCTCAAATCCGGGCCACAACCTTACCTATCGCCATTCTTCTATTAAAAAAAAACAAAGTTCGATATTGGCTAGGTGGTGGACGACAAATCCTGCTGGCTGAGGAGAAATCCAGCCTTGGAGTGGTTAATACGGATTTCCAAACCAATTCTCTTATCTTGCTATCTTGTGTTCATCTCTTGGTTGCTTGGAGATTCCATTGGGTTACTTGATTTGTTCTCTTAGAACTTTGAGAGGAAACTCTTGTGTGACCACAAAAATCCGAGAGAAACACGTGTGTGGGTGAGGATAAACACTTGAGAGTGTGAGGATTATTTTTATCTGTTCACCTTTTGTGTTGAAAATTTTCAGGTTAAGATGTTTGAAACTGATCAAAGAAGGCTTTTCAGTCAGTTTGAAGTCCGGGAGTTTTGTGACAACCTTGTGGAGGGTGTAGTGAAAGCTCTCAAGGACGTCACTAAGATCCAAAAGAAGAGAACAACCACACGTGCACCTGTAGCTAAGCCATCCTTATTCATCAATAAAAAACCCAAAGGTAAATATGAAAACAACATTGAAGATCTAAAAGATTTTTCAGATTCTTTACCAATTTTTGATGAATATGGTGAAGAGCTGATGGAGAGTTTGATCATTTGTGAGGATGAATGTGATCTTCGTTCTCCAAAATCTGATTTTATGTTTAATGATGAAGAGACTAATGGACTAACCTGTTTTGAACCAAAGCATCCGAGTAGTCTTGTTCTAATTTCACAGGATTTTGAGGAAGAACCAATCGACTACTCACATCAAGGATCGCTTCTTGGCACTAGGAGACCCATGGACTTTGATCTATGTCCCATCTATGATGAAGAAGACGAACTTGGTCCAGCCTTTGATGAGAAACCACTAAGCATCACGCCCTTCATCATGGAGAACCGACTTTGCTTTGATCCCGACACAACTCCTACGCCTTTGTCCAAAGAGCACTATAAGGAACTTTGTATCATCAGTTATGTGCCTGATCTTTTTGATAAAGTCAGTTACAATGAGATAAAACTTTCTGGTCTTGATCATCTTGAAAATTCGTTTGAGCTTGATTTGCAACAACTAGTTTTCTGCTCTAGAAAATCGTTTGATTCATTTGTTTTCAAAGAAAATAGCTTTAGTGTGAGTTCTTATAGACATGAACTGATCACTGGAATTTTGTTTGCATCTTCATATGCTTTGGACGATTTTATGGTTAGCACATTGCTGGAACATAATTCACATAGAGCTGAAACAGATTTTTATGGTGATTCTGTTTTGAAATCTGTCTATTCTTATTCTGAATCTGATCTTGAACTTTTGTATCTAATTCTGATCATGTTAGGCACGTTTTGAAAATGACCTATGATATTTCATTTCTTGAAAGCATTCTGATTTACAACACCTGCTTTGATAAAAATGTTGATCCTTGGATAAGTAATTCTCGGTTTAAAACTGATCTTTTGTGTTCTAAATCTAAGAAACTTGCGCATGTTTTGAATTTTTTCTTTAGGAACTGTGCTATCATGTGCCCTGACACCATTCTGGTGTACAACACTTACTTTGATAGGCTTCATGATGATCTGAAACGTTTGCTACATGTTCTAGGGAAAAGAAACTTTGGTTTCTAATCTGATTAAGTACTTGTCTTGCACATATGATCATAGTATTTTAATATTTGTTTTGAGTTTCCAGGATAAACATGATCAGTCTCCAGGAGGTGTCAGGAACAGAAGCAGAGATCTTGCTGATCAGTCTGAGATTTGGAGATGCATGTACACGAGGAAACCAACTTCAAAACTCCAAGGAAGTTTATGTCCAAACTTTTCCTTCTCTGAATTTTACATGTTCTTTAGATTCTTTTTGCCTGATTCATTTCCTTCTGATACAGGTAAAATGGATTTTAGGTCAAATCATTTTCAAGAGGGAGGGAATGATGCGCCCTTAGGTAGTGCACCGAGCAAAACAGATATCCATGGCTTGTTCATTGGAAGCAGTAAAGATATATATGTTCATTGTTTGACGCATATCTTCCAAACCACGAGGCTTATACGCATGAAATCACATGAAGAATGGTCTCAACTCAATTACAGAGCTCCTCGAAGAAGAATCAGATCAAACGAAATTCATATGTGACAGTTATGTCATTTACATATCAGGTGATCTTCACTTCTCGCGAATTCAGACCACCCGAGAAGCTAGAAATGGCTAACCTTTTTTCTGATGAACCAACGATCAATTCAGTCATGCCAAAGGTGAATATTCATGTTCTAGATGTCCAAGAAAGTCTTGGCTTGATGGTTTTCCAAAATATTCAAAAACAGACTTGTTTGGGCCAAATGGAGAAACCGATAAAATATTGGCTAAGGGAAAAGATGGATTTCGACCAGGCCTCAAAGGGACATGTCTTGGCCCATATCAGGAGCATATTCTTCACTTTTCAAAGTCTTGGTCGTGGCTATATCAAGAGGCAGTCCAAGTTTCAGTCAAAGACTTTATTTAGTCAAGTCTTTGTTTCTATTTTCATTGTCTTGTTTTTAGCACATTTTTCTTTGGAACTCTACAACTTGTAATCCTATAAATAAGGCCTAAGAACCACAAAATATGATAATGAGTTTTCCCTTTTTATGAGTTTATCTCTTTGTTCTTTGTAAAACACTTCTTGTTTCTTGGTTAGGTTAGCTCCAAGTAAACTTATCTATTTCGTTGGACTTGTGCGTTATATCAAGCACCGTATAGAAACACTTCTTTTGTTGGACTTGTGCGTCATATCAAGCAACAACTGAAGTTTGGTAGTATCAAGAGATTTTTCGACCCTCTTGTGTCATCATCCAATATATCAGTTCTCCCTTTTAGCGGGTTCATATCCCTTAAGTCCGATTGAGTGATCATTTTCTAATTTAGAGCATATCACCATGGATCTCCAAACAACACGTCTTATCTCCTAAGACCACGAGCTCACGCTGATATACCCCGGTTCCGGCGACATGGCTGCAATCTTCTGTGGTAGGTGACTACCGATGGAGGAGAGCGGTAACTGGTGGTGATGATACATGACGACTCCGGAGGAATGAGGGGAGATACCTCACGGTGGTGGCCGGTGGTGATTGATCTTGCAGCACGTCTCGTCTTGTCTTCTCGGACACATATGTGAAGAAGAGAAGAAACACATGTGATGAGCAAGAGACATGGAAGGAAGGGACACAACGAACAAGGTGATGAAGATGGTGTGAGATGCTTGACGGCGTGTTATCAATACTATTAAATTAGGAACATGTCTTATTGATATATGTTTAGTCCAACTTAAAATCTAATTACATAAGAAAATACATTTTATTCTATATATTTTGTGACCACCATTTCAGTTCCATAATAATAGGAAGCCACTAATCATTCTTTCTTTTACTAATAAATATAAATACTACATTTTATCAGTTACAATTGTTAAAAACAATCTCGAGGCCCCAATAAAAACATAATAAAAATGTGCTATTTATATTTGATTTACTAAAAAAGGGTAATGAACTTACATAAGTAAACAAAAAAATGATGGGGGCATGAAGCTAAACCATAAATATGTTTAAAAACAAAACAAAGATCAGAATTATAAATGGATACAGTTAAAATGAGAAAATATATATAATAATTTTGCCAAGAAAAAAACAATATATACTTTTTAGTTTTGATCACCATTTTCTTCATTAAAATTAAACGATATAGTAAAAGCATTATCAAAATTTAAAGAATCACAAATCATATAGTTTATTCAAATTAATTATGTACCATTAAAAATATATCAAAAGTTGAATCATTTTAAAACAAATATATTCAGATTTATATGGATTTTTATCCGGTCAACCAGTGTCGAATTGCGAGTTAGTAACAGACTTTATGATTTTTACGGATATATCTGATTTTTAAATATCAAATTTTAACTAAATCTGAACCATACTATATGCGGGTCACCAAATTTATCGGTTCGACCGCGGGTCTAGATAGAATTCAAAAAAATTGGTAAAACTATTAAAACCCCTGCAAATATATATTATTGATTTATTCTAAAATATACAAAGTAAATCTTATGTCTCATAAATTCAACAAATTTAATTCTTATAAAATACATAAGAAATATAAAATAATGTTGTGAGATAAGAATATACATACAAAATCTCAAATAAAAAAATTGATACATTATGTAATTTTAAATAAAAAAATATGCCCGCCCTTTTAAAGGGCGGGTCATAATCTAGTTAAAATAATAAGGTGGCTGGATTTTTATGAAAGCATGTATATATATAAATACAAATACACACGGTTAGGTTTAGGAATTAAAATGGTTAGCTTTGGTTTAGATAAAAATTATAATTAAAGGAAAATCAAACCGGTTTAGAAAAGAAACCCGGGTCACGGTCGTTACAATTCTTCCCCACTTATTTGTCCCGAATTCTAAAAAGAACTAGAAAGGAACTTTAGCAACTACGAAGGAAAAAGAACATAAGATAAATCAAATAATGGAAAGGAATTGAAAGTTGGTCTTCTCCTGCAAAAATATTAGAGTTCGAAATGATAACAACTAACCGAGTGGTAGTGGACAGAAAGATGTCACTTTTTTCTCAAAAACACCCAATCCCGAAACATTAAAAATTTCTGAAATCTGTGTCCCATAAATCGCCATTCCAAGTCGGAGCCGGGACGGAACCCCGCTTTGATACCAAATTGGAACACTCGTCTCTTCCTCTCTCAAGAACGGCATGTTATTACCGATAAAATATCGAATTAAACCGTTTTATTCAAAAACGAATAAGATACCAAAATATTTAATAAAATAAATGCAAAAGAAATACATCCCTAAATTTAATTATAAAAATATGTCAACTAAATCGAATGTAAAACTGAAATAAAATATGCAATCTCCAAAACACCAAACCGTCCAGATATCCAACTACTCGGCAAGCTCACCTGCAATGGAAAGAAGAGGGGTGAGCAACATGGGAGGAGTCACTCAGTGATATGGAATGCTAAACCGTAAACCATTGACTCAGTACATAGCACTAAGACTATGTAGGCCTAACTGTAGCATGAAACAACCATGGTGCCTGGTACACCTCACAGAACAAACATATGCCTAAAGCACAATACAAACAATGCGCTGATAGTACAAGCTACTCTATGCACCCCGCATTTCCTCATAAGGATATATGTATATCACCAGGCGTACAGTAGTCCATCTCTGCACATCCACAATCTGTGCGTCGGCGACTGATACGAACGTCTTTGTGCCCCCACAATCTCACTGCTCGTCGGCGGCTTATACAAACGTCTTTATGCACCCGCAATCACACTGCTCATCGGCGGATTACACAAACGTCTTTGTGCACCCGCAATCACACTGCTCGTCGGCGGCTTACACAAACGTCTTTGTACACCCGCAATCTATACAAACGGACTTATATATTTATACATATATATATATATATCATTTTTAACATCACTCATTTCAATCATCAGTTGAATCCTCTATTGTCATATTTCCGGTTTAACAATCAATAATAATAATAAACAAAAAAGACTCTCAATCAGACTCGACTCACAGAGACGAATCATGTTTCGAAACTAAATTTTCCATAATAGTAGTACTAGATTAGCTCGGGATTAAACGGAGTAAGCATCACCTTAGTCAATACCGGAGAGTCGAAAACGGATCGGAAAACAATCGGGATAGCTTGATCTCCAAGAAATTAGGGTTTCGCCATGGACCTCAATCTTCTCGTATTTGATCACGTTCTCTACATCACCAATCTCGTACGTATCACGAGGATGAAACCATGGATCTCCAAACAACACGTCTTATCTCCTAAGACCACGAGCTCACGCTGATATACCCCGGTTCCGGCGACATGGCTGCAATCTTCTGTGGTAGGTGACTAGCGATGGAGGAGAGCGATGACTGGTGGTGATGATAAATGACTGCTCCGGAGGAATGAGGTGAGATACCTCACGGTGGTGGCCAGTGGTGATTGATCTCGCAGCACGTCTCGTCTTGTCTTCTCGGACACATATGTGAAGAAGAGATGAAACACATGTGATGAGCAAGAGACATGGAAGGAAGGGACACAACAAACAAGGTGATGAAGATGGTGTGAGATGCTTGACGGCTTGACTCTCTCACGAGGTTATTAAAATAATAAGGTGGCTGGATTTTTATGAAAGCATGTGTATATATAAATAAAAATACACACGGTTAGGTTTAGGAATTAAAATGATTAGCTTTGGTTTAGATAAGAATTATAATTTAAGGAAAATCAAACCGGTTTAGAAAAGAAACCCGGATCACGGTCATTACACATTCACCATACAATTCGAATTGGTGATTGCTCCTCTCTAGTGGCTGTTGCATGTGCCTTATACCAATCTTGATATTCTGCTTTCGCATGTCTAATCAGCTATAAAAGTTTCACGTATATTTTCTGAATATCTTATCATTCTTAGCTTTTTAAATATACCAAATTATCCATAGATAATGATCTATCCACTTCAAAATCGGCAATACCATTTTTTCGCTGGAAGTAGTAATTTTGATTAGTATAGACAATCTTAACTGGGAAGATGTCTAGACTAGATGGTGTAGACAATAAATTTCATGTTTGTAAAGCTGGCGGGCATTCAAAAATATCATAAATAACAAATTCATTAAGCTCTCCACATCTAAGACAATGATTGTCACATCGCATATGACAACATATCAAATTTCTTGTTACCGTTACATGTCCGAATACAATTTGCCATATAAGATGACAAATCTTCTGGGAGCATTAATTTCCAAGCAAAAGCTTGAAGATTAGTATTACAAGGCTCAAAGTATATGATTTCACCTATACGCTCTAGGATAATTCTAGTTACCCAATATCCGACTTAACATTATACTGGCCACTATTCGTAAAGCTCCAACATAAGCTATCTCAATGTATGGCTTGGTTTATGGCCAAGCTCCGAATAAGAGGTATGTCACCCGCAATAACAAAATTTTCAAGTATTTACACATTCCACTCCCTTATCTCCCCTATAATAAAATCAATCAATGTCATTTTTTGGTGAACTACATGACATTTGGCTTGACTGGCCTCGCATGTAACCGGAATCCAACGAACCTACCATGATTTAATTTCATAACTTGAATGAATCTTATTGTAAATCTCCAAAGCCAACAATGATATTTCAGCTGAAAGACTTGTCAACACATAAGAGGGATTATATGTAAGAAAAATCGCAAAGGCGAGCTAAGCCTTTAGTACTTGCAAAGTATTACTCGAAACATCAGAGAATCAGGAAACTGAACTTGTCTCCAAAGTTGCTTTGCCAGGAAAACCAGATTAAACTCATGATCATACGAAATCCAAGACCACCCTTATCTCTTAATAATAACATTTTCTTTTATTTCACCCAATGAAAGCCTCTTTTTGGTGGATTCGAACTCCAACACAATGTACAATGGCTTATTTATTGAATCCAGTATTTTATTTGTAAAAATATTTATGAGACATAATTATAATAATTTAAATGATAAACATAAAAGTTAACATGATTATTTGAAAGATTCATAATTGTAGGGACGGAACCTTAAATATAAAGATTTGAATAATAAAACTATGTATGTAAAGTTATACTTTTCAAAAGCTTAAAATTTGAAGTTGTAATGTTTTGATGTTGCTTTTGAACTAGATAAAATCTTATATTTAAAATTATAAAAATGTTCTTAGAGATGTTTTCAGAACGTCAACATAAAAAATGTATTGACAAATATTTCAACATTATAAAAAGAAAAAAGAGAAAGAATTCTCGTAAAAATGAAAATAAAATCTTTATATTATGTATTTTTACTTTTTATGATTAATTTTAAATTTATAATTTAAATATAAAATAAACTGTTTTGATATTATATCCAAATTCTTATGGAGACTAAAGATACCCATAAAACTCTATTTCTAAGGGGGCGATTGGTTTTCCCGCTACCACCCGCAAACGCAGCTTTTGCGGTTGGTAGCGGTTGTCGGCGGTTTGCAACAATCACTCAAATCGCTCTAAACCGTTTCAAACCGCTCCGAATCTCATAAATTCAAAAGCTGGCTCCAGCTAGCGTTTGCGGTTGCGGGCGGTTGCGGGAGGGTAAAATTTTTTTCTTTTTTTAAAACAATATATATACAAAAGTAAAAATATTTAATAAAAATTTTAAAATTGAAATTATGAAAATATTAAAATATATCTATTATATTTTAATTAATATTATAAAATTTTATAATAAAAACAATTTCAATAAATTTTTAAAAATTAAAATTATAACTTTCTAAATATAAATTTTATATGTATTATAATTTTCTGAGTTTTTTGATATTTTTATAATTATATTAAATGTAAATATTGTTAATTTATTATTTGACTGTTACCGCATTTGGTAGTTAACCAGTCATAAGTCACCCGCAAACGCACCAATTTTTAACCGCAGTACCAGTCGTACAAATCTCTTAAAACCGCTAGAAACCGCAACCGCCCGCATCCACAAACTCCCACAACCACAACCGCAACCGCTGCGTTTAAACCAGTCAGGCCCTAAGTGGTTTACGTTAGGTTTTTCCAAACCATTTAAATTAAATCAAATATTTTAATTACATAAAATTATTAATATTAATTAGTTTAAAACTTAGTTGAGAAACTTAGGAATGTAGATGCTAATTCAGTGTTTAGATTTTGATCAAAACAGAATGAAAGGGTCTTTTTTTACGCCTAAGAGCAAAAGAATGTTATTTGCAAAGGTCAAATCAATCTATCCAAGAATACAATGTCTAAATTCTGATAGGGAAATTGGATCAGGTAACAAAAAAACATATAATTAACTGTCTAACCGAAAAATAAAGTACATCCTTATTATTTATTTATTTTTTGGTAAAATACATCCTTATTATTACAATATATACTATATTATTTTTTGGTAAAAGAGATTGTTTGTAGTTTTTAAAGTAGTTTTTGGTTTTTGATTTTCTAGAATCTATTTTTTAACCAATCATGATTTTGACAAAGTAGTTTTCCTATTTTCTAGGGAAACTAGTTTCTGATTTATTTTACTTTTTTTCTACTAGAAACCAAAATCTTTTTTTTCTTGGTTTCTCACGAGCAAAAACCATAAAAGTATTTTTTGTTTAAATATTATTAATGTTAGATAAAATTGTAGTATTAAGACATACACTTATCATTCTGCAAAGCCCACAAAATAAACGTAAAACAACATCACTTTTTTAAGCAATTGGAGTTATATCTTCACTACTTATAGAAACAATTAAAATTTTATAAAGATAAGTTAATTTATTAATGTTTTAATCAATATTTTGTACCATACATTTTATATAAAATTAATTAAAGTTGTATTTTACAAAAATGTCATTAATTAAATTTGTTAACTAAAGCATAATATTTTGTCACACTTTAATTACTTCTGTGTTTTAAAATATTTTCTATTAATATTAATGTAAAATATTTTAATAAATTTTATTTTTTGCCATTGTTTTTAAAATGTAATTAAATTTTACTTTATTCATAAAATATAACTATTATTATGTATTATACAATATGTGTAGACTTATATTTGCCGCAATTGTAGAAATATTGTTAATTTTTGTTAATTTTTAATTTAAATTTGTAAATATTATTTATCAATAATTATTTAATTCTAAAATTTTACACAAAATTATTGCATGTAGAGTTAAATTCTACACATAGAATTAAAATTTTAAGTTTACGTTTAAAACATAATAATATTTTTTGTGTTTGCTGTTTATTTATTTTAAAATAAGCTTATGTGTGTTTTTGATAAGGATATTTTATATTTACTATGTCCAGATTAAATATTTTACTATTAATATTTTTTTTTTCATTTTATTGCTTTAAAAACCAAAACTAAAAACTAAAAACCAAAATCTAAAGTCACCATTCATGTTTTTCAAAAAACCAAAATCTACTGCAAAATCTAAAATCCAAAAACCAAAATCTAAAATCCAAAAACCAAAAACTAAAAACCAAAAACCAAAATCTAAAATCTAGAAACCACACAAACAATCATCACCTAAACATCTTCTTCTTCACTTAACAACCACTACACGTCGCTTCCTCTAATAATGTCACCACTGTCGGAGTTCAGCACCGTATCTCCACTATGCCACTAGCAAAACCGTAATATTTACTGTTTTTATATTTATTGGCTCTTCCTAATATTAACTACGTCTTCTTCAAGTGCTACGTCTTCTCCGTAATCAATATCACACATCTCCCGTAATCACTATCAGCTATTTTGTAGTATATATTACTAAACCACCATCGAGATTCCTTCGTAACCACTGTCACAATCCAATATCATGACAGTAAATATAGGTCTATACTATTTATCAAATACATACACAGAATAGTTTTTAGACCATTTGATACGGTTTTAATATATACTATATCATTTAGCCTATTCCATTCTATTTATATATTCTCATTTGCGCACTCTATAAAATGTAAAAGTTATGTTCATATATTACTTTTTTTTTTACAACAAAAGACTAAAGAGAAACTAAGTAGATTCCTGATCCAAGAACCATCTTGGGAAATCGAATCAACATAAACTATAGCTGCATGCTGATTTTTAGCACCTCGTGCTAGCTTGTCCGTCACTGTATTTTATTGATATACTACTTATAATTTTGTTTTCATTTTGTTTAATATTTTATTAGACACATATGGTTACTAGAGAAGATGATTATTTAGACTCAAATGAACTATTTTGTTACGTATTTTTCTTTTTTAAAACGTAGAATAGAAATATAGCTTTAAAATATATATTTCTCCATATAGTAAATTCCGTTCTATTTAATCTAATTCATTCTATTTATATTTGGTTTCTTCTTCTATAAGTATTCTTCAATATAAAAATAGAAATCTCTGCTACAAAGAATCGTTGTGATACGTACGAGGCTACTCACCCACCCATTCTCTACCAATACGCTAGAAGAAAGGGCCCAGCCAATACCTGAAAGGGCCCAACATATGGGAGGAGTGACGTGTAAAGGAGGAAGATAAGTTATCAAGGTGAATAAGGAATAAAGTTGTTAGGGGACACAGCACATGGGGTGTCTGCTGACGTGGAGAGATCACGTGACGCTAGGCGGTTACGAGGAAGGAGCGTACGTGAAGAAGAGAGTGAGAGAGTAGTAGTATAAGTATGAGCTAGGCTAGTGAGAGAAGGGTATCAATTGTTTGATCATCATGTTCATGGAGAGATAGTTTGTCTCTTATGATTCTTGTATTCGATCTTACGATCAACAGCTTCTTTTCATATCTATAAAATCAGTCTTTTACATCTTTGATTCCCTACACATAACAACTTGGTATCAGAGCACTACTCGAAACCTGGGAATTATGGGGCCAAAGAAAGCAGACGGTGAACACGCAACGGAGGTGATACAACAAAACAGAAGCCGGATCGCATCCTTAGAGCAAGGGATGGAGAGGATGGCGCTCATCGAGCAAGCCATCATCGCGATGCAGCAGCAGATGCAGTACCAGTCTGGAAAGCTCGGCGTCCTCGATCGAGTCGAACAAAGATTCCTCGAGGAAGACGAAGCCAGACGGAGGGTGATGGAAGCGATGAAGGGTAAGGGTGTAGTGGGTGAAGGCGCGTCGTCTGGGGAAGCGTTGATGGGTGATTCCGAGTTGTTTGGAGTTGGAGAGAAACCCATCGGAGTCAACCTCGTCAACGCGACCCCGACGCACGACGTCTCGGAGAGGAGATCAGGAACGGGGGTGTCGCACGAAAGGATCGATGGTGGTTGGTTCAACCGTCACCAGGCCCTACGTCGCCTGGAGGTTCCGGAGTTTGATGGTGAGGACGCGGAGACGTGGGTGTTGAGAGTTGAACAATACTTCGAGATCGGAGATTTTACGGAGGATGACAAGCTCAGGGCCGTGCGGATGTGTTTCATCGGAGAGGCGTTACTGTGGTACCGGTGGGAAAGGGATAGAAACCCATTCCGGAGTTGGACGCAGATGAAGAAAAGGATCCTCGCTCAGTACGCGAAACAGCATGACAAGACGGCGGGGGAGAGGTTGCTGTCGCTGAGTCAAACCGGCACCGCGAAGGAGTATAAACGAGATTTTATCTCGTTGGCCACTAACGCTCCAGAGATTCCGGAGGCAGTACTGGAGATTGCGTTCATGAGAGGATTTAAACCTAAGATCCGTGCAGGAGTGAGAATGTTTGAACCGAGAGGGCTGGAAGGTATGATGAGTTCAGCGCTTAAGGTGGAGGAGTGGTCCGATCAGGAAGCGGCGTCGCCGGAGCCGGCGAGCGCTAAGGGGTCTAGCACTCGGGCTGATCCTGTGCGGAGTGGGCCAACAAATAACAACGTGGGCCAAAAGAATGGTGGTGGGCCTAATAACGCAAAGTTTAAGCCCACTAACCAAACTACGGTCGCAAAGAACAGCGGAGGGGGGAAAACCGGCGTCGCTCACAACAGAGTGAAACCGCCGTTTAGGAAATTGACACCAGAAGAGATCGCTCAGAGGAAGGCGGAGGGATTGTGTTTTAAGTGTGACGAGAGGTTTCACCGCAATCACGTCTGTCCGCGCAAGGAGCTTACGGTGTTGATGATAATGGAGGATGGAACGGAAGTAGAGTGCTTTGAAGAGCCGAGTGAGGTGACCAACGAGGAACATGTGATGGCACTACAAGTAGCGGAGTTATCAATCAACTCCGTGGTAGGACTATCTTCACCCCGAACCATGAAGATTCGTGGGTCGATTAAAGACACGGAGGTGGTAGTCTTAATCGACAGCGGCGCAACCCATAACTTCATTTCCGAGAGGTTGGCTTCTCAGTTGGGGCTAGAGACCGATGAGTCGAGGCAGTATGGAGTTTCAGTGGCAGGAGGGGTGACCATTTTAGGCAAAGGAGTTATCAACAATGTGAGCCTACAGCTCCAAGAGTGCGTGATAACGACGAGCTTCTTGCCTTTGGAGTTGGGAGTGGCAGATGTGATATTGGGGATCCAGTGGCTCGACACGTTAGGAGAGATGCGAGTCAATTGGAAACTACAAAGAATGAAGGTGGAATTGGAGGGCAAACAAGTGGAGCTGAGGGGGGATCACAGCCTTCACTCTGCAGCCGTGTCTCTAAAAGCATTATGGAAAGCTCTGGAGTATGACGGAGAAGGGGTGATTGTGGAGTTTAATGGATTGGTGAAGGACGAGATAGGCTTATCTGTTGCTGTTTCAGATGAGTTTCAAGGATTATTGGGGAAGTATGCGACTGTGTTCTCCGAACCAGAAGGTCTGCCACCTTCAAGGGGAAAGGAACACGCGATCAACATAGAGCCAGGGGCTAAACCGGTCAGCGTTCGACCTTTTCGATATCCGCAGGCGCAGAAGGCGGAGATAGAGAAACAGATCGCTGCAATGTTAGCTGCTGGTATCATCAAGGAGAGCTCAAGCCCGTTTTCCAGTCCCGTGCTGCTAGTAAAGAAGAAGGACGGGAGCTGGAGGTTTTGCGTCGACTACAGGGCTCTGAATAAGGTGACGGTGGCTGACAAGTACCCGATCCCGATGATAGATCAGCTTTTAGATGAGTTACATGGCGCAAAGATCTTTTCTAAGCTGGATCTCCGCGCAGGTTACCACCAGATCCTCGTAAGGGCAGAAGACGTGCCTAAGACAGCGTTTCGAACGCACGACGGCCACTACGAGTTCTTGGTGATGCCGTTTGGGTTGTCCAACGCACCGGCAACATTCCAGTCATTAATGAATGATGTATTCCGTCCTTATCTACGGAAGTTTGTGCTCGTGTTCTTCGACGACATTCTCGTTTATAGTCGAAGTCCTCAAGAGCATCTCGAACATTTGGAGGTAGTGCTGAAGCTGTTGGATGAACATAAGCTGTATGCGAACCGAAAGAAGTGTCAATTTGGGAGTAAGAGTGTCGAGTATTTGGGCCACGTAATTTCGGAGGAGGGAGTCGCGGCTGATACGGAGAAAATACAAGCTATGGTCGAATGGAGGGAACCAAGAAACATCAAGGAGTTAAGGGGGTTTCTCGGCCTTACTGGCTATTATCGGAAGTTCGTGAAAGATTACGGTCATCTAGCGAGACCCCTTACCACTTTGTTGAAGAAGGAGAGGTTCTGTTGGGAGGAAATGGCTGCTGCGGCGTTTAAAAAACTCAAGGAAGCGATGACTACGGTTCCCGTGCTTGCTTTACCGGACTTCGAGGAGCTGTTCGTAGTTGAGTCTGACGCTTCAGCAGTGGGACTTGGTGCAGTTTTGATGCAAAACCAACGTCCTATTGCATACTACAGTCAGGCCCTCACAGAGAGACAGAAGTTGAAGTCAGTGTATGAACGAGAACTGATGGCCATTGTGTTTGCGGTTCAAAAGTGGCGACATTATTTGATTGGGAGGAAGTTCTTGGTTAGAACAGATCAGAAGAGTTTGAAGTTCTTATTGGAGCAGCGCGAGATCAATATAGATTATCAGCGGTGGTTAACTAAGTTGTTGGGGTTCGATTTCGAGATCCAGTACCGTCCGGGGTTGGACAATAAAGCCGCTGATGCTCTTTCACGAAAGGTAGCTGTGGCTGAGTTATATGCTCTTTCAGCACCCACGGCTCTCCAACTCGAAGAGATCAGTAGCGAAGTGGATAAAGATCAGGAGTTACAGAAGCTGATTCGAGAGTGGCGACAGGACCCGCACTCTCACCCGCATTACTCAGTGGTTCAAGGGAGGCTTCTCCGACAAGGGAAGCTGGTTGTGCCTAGACAGTCTCCGTTGATTGGGTTGATCTTGCAGGAATTCCATGACAGCAAGGTGGGAGGCCACGGAGGAGTAACCAGAACACAGAAGAGAGTAAGTGAAGTCTTCTATTGGGTGGGGATGATGACAGATATCAGACGATACGTGGCTTCTTGTCTCATCTGCCAGCGACAGAAGTACTCCACGCTAGCTCCAGGGGGGCTTCTGCAGCCCTTGCCAATTCTGGAAAAGGTGTGGGAGGACATCTCCATGGATTTCGTCGAAGGGCTTCCACGATCGGATGGGGTTAATGCAGTGCTAGTGGTGGTGGATAGGCTGACTAAATATAGCCATTTCATTGGGTTGAAGCATCCCTTCACTGCTACGGATGTGGCTATGATCTTCATTCAGGAGATCATCAAGTTACACGGGTTTCCTCGCACCATCGTCTCGGATAGAGACAAAGTCTTCACAAGTCTGTTTTGGAAGGAGCTTTTCAGGCTGTCAGGTACTCGCTTATGTTTAAGCACTGCGTACCACCCTCAATCTGATGGCCAAACAGAGGTTACTAATCGAGGAATGGAGACTTACTTGCGTTGTTTTGCGAGTGATAAGCCAAGATCGTGGGCTAAATTCTTGGCTTGGGCGGAGTTGAGCTACAATTCCTCTTTTCATTCTGCCATTAAGATGACACCGTTCAAAGCGGTTTATGGACGGGATCCCCCAGTACTGTTGCGCTACGAGAATGGTTCTACGGTGAATGCTGAGTTGGAGGAACAGCTTAAAGAAAGAGATGAGATGTTGAGAATCCTGCGTGCTCACTTGAACAAGGCTCAACAAATGATGAAGTTGAAAGCCGACGAGCATCGTCGCGAGGTGATATTCAGCGTGGGAGAAATGGTATTTCTCAAGCTCAGGCCCTATAGGCAGCAGTCATTGGCCAGACGTTCCAATGAGAAGCTGGCTGCTCGTTTCTATGGGCCGTTCGAAGTAGAAGCACGAGTGGGACAGGTGGCTTATCGCCTTAAGCTGCCTGAAGGTACTAAGATACATCACACGTTCCATGTTTCGCAGCTCAAGAAAGCCATAGGCGACTCGATTCCGGCCACTGCATTGCCACCGCAGCTTACTTCAGAGGGGGTGTTGGTTGCTGAGCCAGAAGCGGTTTGGAATTCGCGTGTACATCCTCAGTCGAGACAACAGGAGGTTCTGATCAAATGGAAGGATTTGCCATCGTTTGACTGCACGTGGGAAGAGAAGGAGCAGATGCAGAGGTTGTATCCTAAGTTGGACCTTGAGGACAAGGTCAGTTTCAATGCGCCCGGTAATGATACGTACGAGGCTACTCACCCACCCATTCTCTACCAATACGCGAGAAGAAAGGGCCCAGCCAATACCTGAAAGGGCCCAACATATGGGAGGAGTGACGTGTGAAGGAGGAAGATAAGTTATCAAGGTGAATAAGGAATAAAGTTGTTAGGGGACACAGCACATGGGGTGTCTGCTGACGTGGAGAGATCACGTGACGCTAGGCGGTTACGAGGAAGGAGCGTACGTGAAGAAGAGAGTGAGAGAGTAGTAGTATAAGTATGAGCTAGGCTAGTGAGAGAAGGGTATCAATTGTTTGATCATCATGTTCATGGAGAGATAGTTTGTCTCTTATGATTCTTGTATTCGATCTTACGATCAACAGCTTCTTTTCATATCTATAAAATCAGTCTTTTACATCTTTGATTCCCTACACATAACACGTTGCTTTCCATGTATCTATGATCGCTACTTTTTTGTAATCATCACGATCACCTCTTCTTCTGTTGTGCCCTTCCGCCATTACGGTTTCCTTTGATTTTATTAGCGTCGGTTCCTTTCGATCTACTTCTGTCGCTTTACTACTTCAGTTCATTTATTTACATGTAACTTGTATAAAAGAAAATCTGTAACGAAAAGAAAGTGGAACAAATGCTATGAGAGCTAATAATATCAAAATCAATATTATATTTTGATTAAAAAGTTAGTTATTACACAAATTAACCCATTTTGATATTACACAAAACAGGAGGGTCGATTTTGTAACTTTGTTAAAGTTCAATTACATATTTTTTGTGACGTCGTTTAATTACATGTGAGAAGCATGTAATTGGGTCACTTGTCTTCTCCAATCGGAATCTTACTCTTTCTCTATCTCACCTGGAAAAAATGGCGATGTGGGTATTTGGGTACGGATCTCTAATTTGGAAAACGGGTTTTCCTTTCGACGATCGTCTTCCTGGTTTCATCAAAAACTATCGCCGTGTTTTCCACCAAGGTCTCTCTCTCTTACTCTGTGATTAAATCTATCTTTATAGACGAGAAAGTAATGTGATGTGGATCAATTAAGGTAGTACTGATCATAGAGGAACCCCTGAATTCCCGGGAAGAACAGTGACATTAGAGCCTGCACCTGGAGAAATCTGTGTAAGTCGTAATTAATATTTTGCGTTATTGCTGAACAGTCCAGTGTTTTTACGTTTGTTATAAATGGTAAAACACACAGTGGGGAGTTGCTTACAAGATAACCAAAGAGGAAGACAAAAAAGACGCTTTACTAGTAAGTGATTATTACATTTCTGTTTCGATTAATATTCTAGTTTGTGTGATCTTTGAGGATAATTGTCTTGTCAGCATCTGGAAGTGAGGGAGAAGCAATATGACCAGAAAGAGTATCTTGATTTCTTCATAGTAAGTCCAGACTTCTTCTTAACTGCATTATATGGAAACTTATTTGTGATGACAATGCTTACTTGTTTGACAGGACATTAATGACTCAGAACCAGCTGTATCAGGAGTGATGGTGTAAGAAACTAATATATTGTGGAACACATGAGGCATATAAATATGACAAACGAATAATTATGTCGAGACGTCTCTTCTTTGTTTACTCAGATATATAGCTTCTTCTGACAAGAAGAGCAACAACAACTACTTAGGACCAGCTCCTTTTGAAGACATTGCCAAGTAGGTGGTTTGTTTTCATTTAGGTTCTTGCCACTGTCATATGAATAACAAGACTGCATTTTGATCTTCGTTTCTGACACTAATGTAGACAGATAGTAAAAGCGGAAGGACCTTCAGGGCCAAACAGAGACTATCTGTTCAACCTTGAAGAGGCTCTCGTTCAACTCGGTAAAAATAGTTTTTTTTTTATTTATTTACTCAGATGTCTTTTGGGTTTTAGTTTCTAAAATACATGTGTGTTCTTGCAATCAACCAGGGTTTAAGGATAAACATGTCACAGATCTTGCTACGCATGTTAGGCTTATTCTTTCGGCGACTCAGGATGCCGCCACCAAGGATGTCTAGATTCCCTGTGTTTTTTATTTGTCCGAAAAGAACAAAACTGAATTGGTAAGAGATGCTGCTGCATTGCATCCCATATTCGATGTGTTAACTATCAATCAACTCTATTGTTATTCATATTTTGATCACATCGTGGTATGGATTTAAATATAGTGTGATTCAGCGATTCAGAATATGATTCAATTCCGTCGGATGTAATAGAGTTTGTGGAATCATACTAATCACTGTAACCGATGACATAATATTAGCTAGTTGATATGCTTAATATTCATCCTAATCTCTAGTGTCTTTCCTTTATCCAACTTGTGTTCAAATCCATTTGCTACAGAAAAATTAAAAAAGGAACAAAATGTCACTACAGTAGCAGATACAGACAGATTTTAGCTAACGGATGATGGATTTCTTACGGTAGAACACTAGCAAGCATACAAATCATTCGCTTTCCTCTCCACCATCATCATCTGCAAACAAAGCCAATGACCATAAGCTTTCAGCTACATTGGTCATTCACAGAGAGAGAGAGAGAGAGAAATTCTCACCGTTGTTTGATTCTTCTTCGCTTTGGCTTCCTTCCCCCGTTTCTTCATTACCTTCCTCTTCCTCTTCTTCGTTATCCTCTCCATTCTCGGACTCTTCTTCGTCACTCTCGCTTTCACTTGTTATTTTCGGCTTTGGAGGAGGTGCAAAACTTGTGGCAGATCTTCTTCTTGAACTCGATACAATGTTGCTTGTATCAATACCCTCAAGCTCTTTTGATCTTTCTTTCTTTTTCTTCACTTCTTTGATCTCTGTCAAATTAAAGCCAGATAGTTTATTCATAATATATTTACACAATATCTATACGCATCTAAGCTTCCCACATACTACAAAGACCAGCATGCTTATAAGGCGTTATGATCATCGCAAGTTAGATACAGATTTGTTGCAAACAACTATTGAACTCATTGATAAAACGAACAAATATAAGTTTCCTTCAAAGCAAAAGAGATCATTCTCAGCATAACACTACCTTTCTCTGAAGGATCTGAAGACAGCCCTTCTTTGGCGAGTATCTGCTCAAGTTCTTCTATTAAAGTAGCCTCACGTTTCTCTTCAGGAGCCTGCTTGACTTTCCTGTATATGACAGGAGGAATACTGCCAAGAAAAGAACAATAACAATAACAAAAATCAGGAGTATGATGAACAAACATAGAGCTTTTTCAGAGATCTACTAAGTTTGATTAAGAACCTCATCCCACAAGATTTGATGACCGATTTGAGATGGTCGACACGCTTTCCATACACAGTTATTGCAGTCTCCTTTCCCTGCTGCTGAATAATACAAAAGCAGAAACCACATGGGTAAAACTGAACAAGGTATTTAGTGGGACTGCATATAAGATTCACAACCAATACGTTATACCTTCAACGGTTTTTCTGCCTTCATTTCACTATCTCCTGCATCACTATCGTTCTCTGAATCTGCTTCCGTATGTTTTGCTTTCTTTTTCCCAGCCACCGGTTTGCCACTATCAATTTTTCGTTTTCTTTTCTGGGTCAGAGTCTTCTTCACAGCCACTTCCCCAGAATCTGAATCAGAATCATCTTCACTGCCAACCTTCTTAGATGCTGTGCTCTTGACCTTTTTCTTAGGAGGGTCAGGAATTTGTAGCACCTAATTAGCCAATAAAACTATCAAAAGACTGCCTCTGAGCTATAACTCAAGACGTAACATAGTCAATTTAGCCTACTCACAGCATCTAGTTCTTTGTTGATGAACTTCTTGAAGGGAACAAGAGAATCTTTCTTTAGTTTAAGATCTTCCTCCAAAAGTCGACGAAGTGAAGCCATTGTAATTTCCCTGAAATAATAAATAAAGCCATTACCAAACAGAAAAGGAATTTCAATTTCAAAAAGCCATGAAAGACGAGAACCTACTCTGAATTAGCCTTAATATAAGACGCTCTTTTGTGAAGGGCTCTCTTTATATCACTCATCAGGGCTTCTCTATTCCCCTCATCACCAACAGTTTCTTCCCTTACATCGTTCTTCACCTCTTGCTCTTGCTCTTGCTCTTCCAAAGCAACTGCTTCTTCTTTGACTGGAGTCAAATCATCTTTCTTCTCAGTTTCCTGAGGGTTTTCTGAAGCGCCATCAGCATCACCAGGATCCTCTAAGCACTGCCATAAAGAAAGAAACATATGTGCGCTCAGATGGCAAAAGAAGTAATAAAATGGTTCAGCGAAGAGTGAAAACAGTATAGACAAAGGGAAAGGATACCTTAACCAAATTGTCTTTGACAAAGCTCTTATGCGCATCCAACGCATATTTCTCCAATCCCATGTCTTCCTCCAGAAGCCTCCGCACACTCGCGAAGGTCACCGAGCTGCAAAATTAAACGACAATCGTTTGAAGACAGTTAATTTATAGCACGAATAGTGAATTCGGAAGAACCCTAATATCAACCCCAGAGATTGAAATTGCCAATGCCGAGAGAAGAGCGAATCCTACTCACGAAACAGGGTAATAGAAGAGACAGAGAGAAGAAGATGTGTACTCTGCTTTGTTTCTGAGGTAGGTTACGCGGGATCGCATAGCTGCAAGAATCTGGAGCTCCATATCTGTTGTATCGCCGTTATTCGAGTTATTTTTAAAGGAACTTTGGTTCGCCGTCGCCCTCTCCGTTGTCTCCATAGCCGTAACCGCCGATTCGCCGGACATTTCTCGCTGCGTAGTGTGTAGGTAAACAGAAATGTTCTCCTTGTGTAAAAAACCTAAAATCTAGGCGAGTCAAATAAAACGGCAAGATTTTTGTAGCTATCTCAAAGACTTTTTTTTTTTATCATCAATGGAACCTATTCAATTTTTTCTTTTTAAAATAAAGGAATTGAGATTTTTTATTTTTTTTTTTGTCAATAACATTACAGACTCATATTGACCCTGTAAACCACACTGGGAGATGTTGATCCATATGAACGATAAAAGACGTTTATGTCCTGATACTGCGTGCTAGGTTGTCCGCCTTTGTATTTTGCGTTCTTGGAACATGAATTATCTCTGATCTTGTGAAACTCTCTTTCAGACTCTTAATATCTTCTAAATAACTTGCAAATCTGGCCATTCTTCTGGTTCCGAAACCATCTTCACCAATTGAGAACAATCCGTTGCAAACATAACCTGAAATTATCGTAAGTTTCTCATACATTCCATAGCCCATAATAGAGCCTCCATCTCTGCATGCAAGGGAGTTAGAGTAGCCCGTACATTCCTTGCTCCCATTAGTCCCTCAAATCCTTCTAAAGTACTGAACTAACCCTGACCCGAGAAAATATCACCCTCCTTCCATGATTCATCCGTAAAACACCATCGTCCGGGAATAGACAGAAGAGACGTAACCTGTTCGTGTGGTCCCGTTTTCTGTTCATTCAGAAGTTGTGCCTCTGCCCAAAGTGTGGATTCTGTTTCTGCCAATTTAAGAGTATCCCTAGGATCCATATCCAAATTACTGAAAACCTTATTATTTCTTCCTTTCCAAATATACCATAGTATCCAAGCAAATTGATGATCCTCCATCTGTGGAACAACTCTCCAAAAAAGATGATCCATATTCGTAAAAAGAGAACTCGTTGGGAAAAAGACTGGATTTGTTGGAATCTTTGAAAGAGCCCAAACCTGAAGTGCTGGAGGGCATTCAAAGAACACATGGTTAATCGACTCCTCCTCCGCTCCACATCTTGCACAACATATCTCACCCTCCATCCCTCGCGCCTTCAGATTCTTCTTAACTGCTATACACCCTAATACCAATTGCCAAAGAAAATGTTTCATTTTTGGTGGACACCGGATTTGCCAACAAAATGCCTTCAGAACATCAACTGTTGGTCCCATCAATAATGGTTGTCGTTCCCTATCCAGGTAAATCCGCTCTACTTGGTATCCTGATTTGACCGTAAATTTTCCATTGTTTGTGAAATGCCATCCCTCCCTATCGACCATCTGATTTCTGCTCAGTGGTATACTTTCAATAATTTTCACATCCTGTGGATCTACCAAATCCCGAAGAGCCTGCGAATTCCATCTTCGCGAAGTGGAGTCAATAAGTGAATCCACTGTGAGGTCTGGATACAAATTATGTTGATTTTTATTGGCTGGTCTCGGGCGAGTGGTTGGGAGCCAAGGATCGTTCCATACAGAGATAGAAGATCCTGATCCCACCCGTTTGATTAGTCATTTGCTTACCAGAGATCTAGCAGATACAATACTCCTCCAGCCATATGACGGAGAGTACGATCGGATCGGTTCAAGGGGTGAGGCATGCCTATAATACCTACCCTTGAAAACTCGAGAGAATAAAGTGTTTGGCTTCTCTATCAGCCTCCACAACTGCTTTCCAAGCATTGCGGTATTGAAATCAGTTATATCCTTGAAGCCTAAACCTCCGTCTTCCTTACTTTCACATACTTTATCCCATGATTTCCAATGCAGTCCTCTTGAACTACCCCCAGGACTCCACCAGAAATGCGCTACAGCACTTGTCAGTTTTTTTGTGGTTGCCTTAGGTAAGCGATAACACGACATCGTATGGTTCGGCAGTGCCGTAATCACTAATTCAATGATCACTTCCTTTCTTCCTTTCGTAAAAAACTTAAAAGTCCAACCATTGATCCTATTGTTTAAACGATCCTGCACAAAGCCAAAAACTTGAACCTTAGAACCTCCAAGATTTTCCGGTAATCCTAGATAAGATCCCATTCCCCCCAAATTCTGGATACCCAAAATATCTCTTAGCTCCTGCCTAACCGATTCGTCAATCTTATGTCCAAATTGAATCGAAGATTTTTCAAAATTTATCAGTTGCCCTGAAACCACCTCATAGCTCCTGCCTAACCGATTCGTCAATCGAAGATTCTATAACCATAAAAAAAATTATAACTCACCAGATAATCTTTTTTTTTGTTCAAAATTCACCAGATAATCATATAGTGCAATTGGTATGATACATCACATATTAAATGAAAAAAGTGAATAATTTGTCTTTGATTTCAGACACGTGTTATCAGATAAAAGAAAACGATAAATACTATAAAAAAAAAGTTAAAGCGAACAAAAACAGATAAATAATCGATGTGTAAAGGAAAGCTGTATATGAAGGTGCTCGTGCGGCGGAGTTGAGGTCAAGTGTTTATGGCAGAGATGAGGTCAATTATACACTGGTGGTAGATGGAGCTCGACGATATGATAAAGAAAAAAACATTGATATATGTTTTGTTTAGAGCCTGGAAAAATGTCAGAGACGCTATGGGGAAGATGATTGATTTTGGGCATCATCATAGAACCAGATATCAACATTCCTACTTTTAGACAAGGACCAAGACCAAGATCAAAAACTAAGGGAGTGATTGCAAGTTTCTATGAAGCTGTTGAAGGTTTGTTTGTCAAGGCCAACACCAACTCTAACTTAGAAAACTCTAACTTAGAAGACATCACCAACCGCCTTACCAGACTGAGAATTTATCAGAAGCTAAAGAAGACCCACCTTATGTTATACAAGACGGTCCAAGAGATGATGGTATCCTATTTTCAATCATTCCCCATAAAGAGATGGTTTCCTTGTTTACCATCTCTCTGCTTAACTGAAACGGTGTGCATCAAGGAAAAAAGACATGCTCCAAATGACAACACTTCATACTTCAGCTTGCCTCCCATTCCAACGGCTACTTGTTTTTGAAATCTATCAAGAGGTAACTAAGGCAAGCACATTTTATTACTTGATATATTTTGATTTACTTGATTTGTCTTGCAGGTTTTGAGTCTTTTCTTTATTTTAATTTGAAAGGCATTGTTTAGCCTTTGCTTTCACTAGGTCCTAATATTGAGTCATGTAATAAATTTGCTTCAAAGACCTCTAGAAGGGCACAACTGCATTGGTGATTATATAAGCCCTTATAAGCAGTCTTGTATCTTTTAACCTTTATGAAATATATGAGTCAGTTTTCACCTAGCAACTATACTTAAGTCTTTACAGAGTTATGTGAAACAATCTTGAGAGAAAATCGTGTTATATCAAACTTATTTCCATAGAGCTTGTGGTTACACAAAATCCATCGATTGTGTGATTCAATCAGCCTTGATCTCCATCCCCATCTCTTTGTTTTTGCTGAGTGTTCATATGAACAAATAGCTTGAATCCATACCATCTACACGACATCTCACCATCCATTGAAGTAGCAAGTTGGTTATACAACCAAGTGTTATTTCCCATCTCCATTGGTTCTTATTCAAGCATTTAGCAACCAGATCTATTCATCAATCCATCTCCATCAACTTCACTCCATTACAAGTCCATCTCACAACCAGTTTCTTGATCAATCCATCCTCTAAGGCCGGATTGAGTTAGGTGCATTTAGTGCCTATTTCAACATCATATACAAATGTTTTTGGCTCAACATCACATTCAGTTCACCAAATCATGGGTACAAACATTGGACCACAACAGACTTAGACCAATTCACTAATGCAATCTAGTATCACCATGCATCAATCTAGAAGCGCATTAAGAGCTTCCAGTTGAGGTGGGGATCTGATGCTTCGGGGTTCCTATCTCCTGCTTTCGGTGGTTGTAGGTTCAATCGGTTACTCTTGAGCTGCGCGGTTTCGGTGTCAATTTATTGGAGCAGCGCTTTGGGCAAGTCAACATATACTGAACAAGATCTCATGTGTTATCAAAGGCTCCGAACCCATTTGGCAATGATGTGTTCTCGACAAAGTGGTTTCCTCGGCTATAATCAAGTTGACTCGTGCTTTATGTTTTAGATTGTCCCATGGTTCCATTAATGTTGCTTTTTCTTTCTCTTTTTGTGTTTATGTTGTGTTGTTTTACTGTGTTATTAGTTCATATGATCTTCTGTTAAAAATTCTAAAATTCGATATAAAATTTTAAATATTAATGCCAAAAAATCCAAAAAAATGTTCATAAATGCGGTTTCTCTTATAAGTTTTTTCTATTTTAGTGATTGAGTGGGCCGAATCGGGGTTTAAAATAAAAGAAGATATAGATAGGGTAGAAAAGGGGTTAGTCCATCAACGGTAAAGCCCATTTAAATTTTTTCATATCGAAGGAAAGTCAGGACTAGGCGACAAAAAGGATAAACATAAATTAAATGAGAGAATATTAGAAATATGAAGAAATAGAGGATCATCTATTCTTTGAATGTCCATACGCTAAACGTATCTGGAGAGCTTCGGGTATTTCAAATAGGATAATTAATAGCTCCTCCTCATCGTTGGAAGATAAAGTATCTGAATGTCTGGAAAGCTGCCTCTCATCACAATTACACCATTTTCAAGATCTTCCTCTATGGATCTTATGGAGGATTTGGAAGAGTAGAAATATTCTCATATTTCAAAATAAAGATACAAATTGGGGCTCACTACTACGATTTGCAAAGAATGATGCTATGGAATGGAGACAAAATGGGCAAGGTGATATGCACGGGAGAGGATCACAGTACTCTCAGAAGAATCCAATAGGAGTGCATAATTGGAAACGACCGCAATACGGGTGGAGTAAATGCAACACTGATGGATCATTTATCAATACAGAAATAGCTAGCTCGGCAGGTTGGATCATTAGAGATAGTGATGGAGTTTATAAAGGATCAGTACAAGCAACTGGTAGAAGAACGCATAGTGCTTTGGAGAGTGAATTACAAGCAATACTAATGGCGCTACAACACTGTTGGAGTTTAGGCATCAATCAGCTTATAATTGAAAGTGATTGTCAGAAAGCAGTAAATATTATCAACGGCCAACAGCTTCATTTCTCTTATTACAACTGGATAAGAGAGATCAGAGCATGGATGGGTAAATTTCAAAGGATTAAATGCCAATGGATAGGAAGAGATGCAAATAAGGTGGCTGATAAGTTAGCAAAAAACAGAATGGAAGATGTCTCTTTTCGTTTTCATACATATGTCCCAAGAACAATAACTAATTTGATTCATGTAGACTATTTACATTCTAACTAAGTAATAAAGTGATGTTATAAAAAAAAAAAAAATACGTAATAGATAAGGGTCGTATTTCGAAATAAAACTTAAAAAAGTATTTTATGTGTTGCTTGTCGTTTCTAAACACGTAAACAACAAGTAGTTCTCTTAGATACAATCCGAAACGAAACAAATCATATCTAAAATTCGAGAACGAGAAGACCGAAGAAAATCATCAATCAAACATGGCGGGTCACCACGCGATGGAGGTTACAAAGACGGTGCTGGAGGTGGCGGACGTAGCTTGGACCGCCGTGGAAGTCTACCACCACCACCACAACCATCACAGCGACGAAGGCGAGAATCACGACGAGTCAACGAATCCGATCACCGATCCACGAGATCGAGAAATAGAAGCTCTTCGGCAAGAGAATCTCCGTCTCAGGACCTTGCTTGAAGCGAATCTTAAGCTCTTTGAGACTCTCGCTGAATCCGCTGCGTTGTCGCACGATTGCCCTAAAGACGTAAGCGTAACGAATTGATTTCCACTTTTTCTTCAATAATTTTTTTTAGGGATTTTCTTACGAATTCGTTGAAATTACGAACCAGATCTATGCGAGGCTTGTGTCGATGGTTACTTCGAGGGACTTCTTGGCTCGATTAGAAAGTCTAAGGCAAGCTTTGTCTCATGGAACTCAAAATCAGTTTCCCTTCAAAGAGCCTACAGGTTTAATATTTATGAACTTTCGTTTGCTTTTGAGATTCCAGAATATGTTATTGAATCATTGGGTTTAAAATTCCAGATGAAATTGTTTGATGATTTCTAAATAATAGTTGAAATCTTGTTAATCGTTTAAAGGTGTGTGTGTAGTCTCAAATTTAATTCATCCAATCTGCTTGGTTTATTTTTGCAGAAGATGATGTACAGACTGTTGAAGTTCTTATAGAGATTGATCATCAAGAACCAAGCTGGTGGGTCTTGGTAACAGACGACATGATCCCTAGCAATGTCGAGGAAAAAAGCGCCATTGATAACGACCATTACATTGTTGTGAATGAGGAACATGTGGTTGATGCTGTTGCACACTTTTTAGCAAAATGCATCATGTCAAACCCCAAAGCCAAGGTATATTGTATATCCTAGTTTCTTTTTTTGAGCATGTGTTTTGGATTTCGCTACTTTGATCTCATAATCCACTTTGGCTACTTATTTTAAAAACTGCAGATTCTCAAACCTGAAGAGCTTCAAAAGAGTAAGTTTACTCTCTTTGATAGTTGTGAATCATTTCAAAGTTCTTTTTCTTATGCACGTGCCTTCTCGGTCTTCTGCAGTTCTGGCGCAAGAAGTTAGTGCTCTGAGCAAGGTAGGGAGGGTAGTGGATATATGGCATGCTGGGAAAATGTTCTACACGTTTTCTACATGGGGACTTGCTTTTGGAGGGTATGACTGATTCTTCTGCTGGTGTTTCTAAGATATTTTGAAACACAAATACTATGCAACTGGTTTGGGATCAACTGCGTTCGAGTTATGTAGCATTTTGGTGTTTAATTTCAGGTTATATCAAGCTCGTGGTGCGTTGAAGATAGCTGCTAAGGGTGTTCATGCAACAAGCAAAGTTGTTCTTAGGGCTCTCTGAAAGTTGTATAAGAGGTCTAATGCGATGAAAGCAGGGATGATTCTCCACTTTCACATGGTTTATGTTTCTGTGTTGTGTTGGTGTGACTTTTATTTTAGTTACTACTATCATTGGCTCATTGCTTGTGTAAATAGTGTAAAAAAGTGTGTGATCAGAACTGTACTTTAATTTACTTGAATTATCATTTGTTCTTTGATTCTCGTAAATAACTACATAGACAGTGCGCTTGAACTGAAAACGTAAAACTTTAAACAGAAGTTATGTTAAAGAAAAACAGTAAGACTAGATCATCTCCAATTGCCTCTCATTTTGAAGGAAATATCAAAATTAACGTTAAATTTGTTAATAGTTGGATGTGAACAGTATTTCCTTAAATTTCAAAAAAGTATATTCATAATTTTAACTTATTTTTAACACCTTATTTACAAATTGAATCTTGATTTTTATATCCCCTATATATTAATAGAGAAATATTTTAAAATTTATTACATGTAGTTTGTATTAATTTAAAAAGTGTCCTGCTGAGTTATCACGTAATTAGAATGTTAATTTTGTTTACGTGATGGCTTTAGAATCAATTAAGAATTTTGTTAGTCCAAAATTAAATTGCTAGAGAATGTTATATTATATAGTATGTCCATTATGGACCATTCATTTATCAAATATAATTTTTTTCTTTAATAAAACCTACGGAATTACCTAAAAAGATTAATATATATGGTAATTAATGATTTTAAATAATGAAGATTTTCTAACAATCTGTATACTTTCTATCATTTTTGTTTAATTATTTATTATTAAAATAAGTTACATAATTACATTAATCATATAATAAAATTTTAGATTTTTTTGGTATATGTTGTATTTTGAATTTTTCAAAACGAGTATAAATTACTAAAACTATTAAAAGTCTCACATAAACTTTTGTGATCAAGGTTTAATTTTTTTTCTATAATAAGATACAATGATTATAAAATCATATGAATAATTTTTTTTTTGCCATCCATGAATAAATAATTTTATTTTAATAGGTGTTTACGTTAATATATATATATATATATATATCAAAATGGATATCAATATATATATATATCAAAATTATGTTCAACATGGATATCAAAATATAAGTATGTATTTTCATATGATGTATATAGTTTAATTTAAACAATATGAAATATATTGAAAAGTTAATATTTTAATTTAGAAATCTTCATTGTTTTTTTAAATGATTATAAATTATTGAAACCACTAAACATTACACATAAACAAAATCGTTGGTGTAAATTTTTTTAACACAAATATGCAAATAATCATAAATTCATATGAGTAGAAACCTCATTTAATAAATATTCATATTAAAAGTATACTATATATCTATGTTAATATCATTTAATTGTAAGTATATATCATATACGATAGATAAGATTGATTGTTTTGATTTATTTACCCTAAAATGATTGCGAATAAACAAGAGCGATCGTTTGATTTATATGCGCACGCCAATTTATTACATAATATTAACTGATTTCTTAGTTATTTAATATATAATTATTGTTACTTTATTTCATTATATGCAGAAAAACATAAAATAAGTAATAAATATAAAATATTTATTCTGCTCAAGACGCGGATCTTAACCTAAGCATATATTTTATTAATAATTTTAGATCTTAAACATTTTCTAAATCTCAAGCCAAAACAAAATAACGAAATGGGAATAAACTAAAAAAATCAATATTTATATCGAGCAATAACCAAAATGAAAAATGAGACACAACAATGAGAATTTGAAGAAATTTAGGATTGGCAACGTAAATTTCTCATAACCATAATTAACTTTTAAATTGTTAAATCATGATATAAAACCGAGCTCTCATATTTCCATTATAACCAAATAGTGTGCATGAGATTCTTCGGCCTAAACGTTAGGTTCATATGCATTAAATGATTTTTTGACCTAAAATATTTTTAAAATTAGATCAGCTCATCAGTAAAAAAATTATATAATTAACAAAAATGTTTTTAAAAAATTATTTAAGGGCCAAAAATATTTATTCGATCAAATATATAAATTTATTTTTCTATACGATATTTCTTAAATAATTTTAATACAAATTCGCCATGCGCAAGGCGCAGGTCTTATCCTAGTAATGTTTTTATTTCTAAAATTATGTATTTTATACTTTAATGAAATTTAAAATGTTATTATATACAAAAGTTTAGTATACAATTTTGAGTTTATAAAATAAAGAGAAGTATTAGAATTAATAACAATTTCTACTATAAATATACCTAGAATAATTTTTGAGTAAAGTGAGAAAAATCATTAGAACAAACTCAAATTTATTTTAAATTAATCTCATTTTAAAAAAAAAATATGTAGAAAGTCATCAGAGATAGTCTTATTAACAATACTAGTGGACCGTCCGCACGCATATGCAGTCATTAATATATTAATGATTCATATATTGTATATATAGATATTATTATTAGTGTATAAGTGTATCGTAATCATTTTTCAATCGCTGTGTATCTTTCTATCTCACCAAGTTCAATGCCATGATACATGTTTGAGCCATTGACTACTATTTTTAACGTATCATATTATTACACACCTTGAACCAAAAAATAAATTAATGTAATCACATAAGATTTGAAATTCGGCCCAACAAATATGGTATAACAGATGTAATTAAGAACATAAGTGGAAACATATTATAAGCAAAAGTAAACGACATTTTGTTAACTTGATTCACTAATAAAGGTTGAAGGTGGCTTTCAGGATACAATATAGTTATATGAACACAAATGTACATGCATACGGTTCAAAATTTAAAACTTATGGAAGTCCAATAGAAGTGACTAAACTAGAAATCGCAGTCCAGATAAAAGAGATCCTGATGACTTCTTCTCCCTGTTCGGAACTACGCTAGGCGTTAGTCGGACGGCAACACCGGACCTAGCGAGTTACAAAAAAATCAGAGATTATGCGGAGATTAATCAGGACCTAGTTTTAGGGTTTCTTATATCGTTTATATACTATATCTTGATAGCTTTGGTACTGCATGTCATTGTATAACTTGGTACAGAGGTTAGAAGATATTAATCATATGTTCACGACCCGTTCGATGTGTGGTGGTTGCTATTTTGCATTTTATTTGATTTTATCAGTTAAATGAGAAATTACTACTTCAGTCTCATCCCTTTTCTCACAAATATGTCGCTTCCTCTGCAACCTAATCGCCGCACTTTGCCATAACACATGATTGTCTCTGTTTTTTTTTAGTTCTTTCTGGCTGCTTATAACAAGAGTCATCCATGTTGCTATGAAAATAAATTATCTAGACCAAAACTTTGCAGAACTATCAAATCGAACAAAAGCGATTGGAGATTTTAGGCGCCAATTTCAATTGTTCCACTGTTAACTCGGAAAAGAATCGATATGCCGCCTAGCCACTCCGATCAGCCCTTAGTCTCCACAGTCACCTTCCGATCAGCGATTATTCGGCCGTAAACTCGGCAACTCGGGCGAGTTTTTGAAGAACATGGCTTCTTCCCAAAAATTTACACTCTTATTTTGGTTGGATCTACTCTGTAACATGTTGAAAGATGGGTTTTTTTTATGGATATTGGTTTGATGGACGATTTAGGGTGGATAGAAGGATGGGTTGAAGTGATTTGATGGATTATAACACTGAGGGTTGCGGAAAGACCTCATAAACTCATCTCTCTCTAGATTTGACACACCAGTCAGTTTGAGAGCTTGTTGATTGTTTTGGGTTCACACACATCCACAATCAAGTTGTTCAAAGAACAAATGAATCACCAAAGGAAGAAATAAGTTTTTGATTAAAATGATGATTGAAAATACATGATGAGTTTGACATACTCTAAATAGAAAGAAAAGACAAGAAAATAAGTAGATAGGTTGCATGACAAGCATAGAAAACACAAACTAGTTGTTGTAGGAGACAAATGAGTAAATGAAGGTTGTTGAGGAGGTAGTGGCTTGGCCAAGAATCTCTTCTTCACTTTCCAGATTCTGAATAAGGCCAACAATCTTTTCAATTAGCTTATTGGACTTAGATTTCATAATAGGCCCGTCAGAGATTGCAAATGGGTCTTCTTTCTGAACATTGGGTTCATCCACAAAATCACATCCATGGGTTTTCATCCACAAAATCGCATCCACGGGGTTGCATTCACTCGTATGCCTCCAAAGGTTCGACCAGGATTGCATCATACCCTCCTCCTTTGAAAGGATTTGTCCTCAAATCCAAGTGATCTGCATGAAAAGGAGCCAAGTCAGACACATTGAGAAATGAACTCACAAAATACTTACCTTGAAGATCAATCTTGTATGCATTGTTGTTGATTCGCTCAAGGACATTGAAGGGACCATCTCTTCTTTTCATCAGTTTGGACTTCCTTTCATTTGGGAATCTGTTCTTTCTAAGTTGTATCCATACCAAATCTCCATGGTTAAAGATCAGTTCATGCCTTCCTTTGTTGGCATACTTCTCATACTGTTTTGTCATTGATTCAATGTTCTCTTTAACCTGTTTATGCAAAGATACAACAAATTCGGCCTTCTGCTTTCCATCAAGGTTAGCTTTTTCTTTCAAGGGGAGAAACAACATATCCAAAGGAGTCAAAGGACTAAATCCAAAAACAATCTGAAATGGAGAAAACTTGGTAGCCCTATGAACAAAATGGTCGTATGCAAATTCAACATGAGGCAAACAATCTTCTCAAGTCTTAAGATTCTTTTTAATGATTGCACGCAAGAGAGTTGACATAGATCTGTTAACTACTTAAGTCTGTCCATCAGTTTGAGGATGACAAGTAGTAGAAAACATCAATTTGGTTACAAGTTTAGCCCACAATGTTTTCCAGAAATGACTTAAGAACATAGTATATCTATCAAACACAATAGACCTAGGGATTCCATGCAATCTAACCACATCTCTAAAGAGCAGATCATCAATCAAAGAAGCATCATCAGTTTTGTGACAGGGAATGAAATGAGCCATCTTAGAAAATCTATCAACCACAACAAAGATGGAATCGCTTCCCTTCATAGTTCTAGGCAAACCAAGCACAAAATACATTGAGATATCTACCCATGGTTCAGATGGAATAGGCAGATGCATATATATACCTTTGGTTTGGTTTGTTGCTTTGGCTTGCTTGCAAGTAGCACACTGATTACACAGCTTCTCCACATCTTTTTCATTCTCGGCCTGTAGAAGTGATGTTGCAAACTCTTCAAAGTTTTGTCAACGCCAAAGTGACCCATCAATCCTCCTCCATGTGCTTCCCTAACAAAGAGATCTCTCAAAGAACAGTTAGGAACGCACAATCTTGATTCATAAAACAAAAAGCCATCATTTTTAAAATGTTTATCTACAACAACATTATCACACTTAAGATAAACTTCTTTGAAATCAGGATAAGTTGCATAGTATGACTTAATCTGTTCAAAACCGAGGAGTTGAGTTTCCAAAGTATAGAGAAGAGTGTACCTCCTAGAAAGGGCATCGGAAACCACATTCTCCTTACATTGTTTGTACTGAATGACATAAGGAAATGTTTCCAGAAACTCCACCCATTTGGCATGTCTTTTGTTGATCTTTTGTTAACTCTTCAGGTGTTTCAAGGATTCATAATCAATATAAATGACAAACTCCTTGGGATAGAGATAATGTTACCAAGTTTGGAGCGCACGGATCAAGGCACATAGTTCTTTGCAATAGGTGGGATAGTTCAGAGTTGCACCTTCAAGTTTCCCACTGAAATAGGCAATGGGTTTCTTCTCTTGCATCAGAACTGCTCCAATACCTACACCAGAAGCATCACATTCTATTACAAAAGTTTTTACAAAATCAGGAAGCATATGAAGTGGTGCATTAGTCAACTTCCATTTCAACAGATTGAAAGCCTCTTCTTGGGCTGGACCCCAAGTGAAACCCACGGTTTTCTTGATTACTTCAGTGAGGGGTGCAGCGAACGTGCTAAAGTCCTTCACAAATCTCCTATAGAATCCACCAAGACCATGAAAGCTTCTCACTTCTCCCACGGTTTTAGGAGTTGGTCAGTCTCTTATGGCTTTAACTTTTTCTTCATCCACCTGTATGCCTTGAGAAGTCACAACAAAACCTAAAAAGACAAGGTTAATTGTTCCAAAAGAACATTTTTTAAAGTTAGCATCACGACTTCTTTTCTTAGGACATCTAAAACCTTTCTCAAATGCTCAAAATGATAAGACAAGGTTTTACTGTAAACCATGATGTCATCAAAGTATACCACAACAAACAACCCTATGTAATACCTCAGAACATGATTCATTAGTCTCATGAAAGTGCTAGGGACGTTTGTTAGACCAAAAGGGATCACAAGCCCCTCATACAAGTCATGTTTTGTTTTTAAAGCAGTTTTCCATTCATATCCTTCTTTCATTCTAATCTGATGATAGCCACTTTTCAAATCAATTTTAGAAAAATAACAGGAACCATGAAGTTCATCTAGCATATCATCAAGATGAGGAATGGGATGTATGTACTTTACCGTGATGTTGTTGATGGCTCGACAGTCTACACACATTCTCCAGGTTCCATCCTTCTTTGAAACAAGCAATACATGAACATCACAAGGACTGAGACTCTCTCTCATGTGTTCTTTCTTCATAAGCTCAGTGACTTGTCTTTGGAGCTCCAAAGTTTCTACAGGGTTAGACCGATAGGCTGGCCTGTTTGGCAAGGAAGCTCCTGGAACAAAGTCAATTTGATGTTCAATGCCACTAATTGGAGGCAGACCTTGTACATTCTCCTCAGCAAAGACATCACTATACTCCTGAAAAATGAACTCAAACTCACTCGGAACAGCCGGTGCACAATTAGAAGATGAGGTTAGTGTTCTCTTATAAGCAAATAATATCATCGTCTGTTGAGCATACATGTTTCTCTTAACCTCAATACTTTTGACAAAAAAATTAGAGTTTCTTACCTTATGTTCCTTGTCATCCTCTCTTTTGTTTTTCAGTTGCACTTTATCAAGATGGACTTCTTGAGGTGACAGAGGGACTAGAGTGATCTTCTTGCATTGGTGCTCAAAGGAATGGCGGTTTGTGAATCCATAATGCATCACCTTATGATCATACTGCCAGGGTCTTCCCAAGAGAATATGTCCAGCATCCATAGGAAGAATATCACAAAGTATCTCATCTCCATATCTTCCAATGGTAATAGGAACTTTAACTTGTTTCTGGACCTTCAACCAGAGATGAACTCACCACATTTGTGCAACTTCCTCCATCAATAATCAAGCTGCAAACCTTGTCTTGAATCTGACATCTAGTATGGAACAACTTCTCACGCTGGTTCTTCTCTTCTTTCTTTTGCTTAACACTCAAAGTTCTCCTAGTAACCAGTAGCTCTCCCTTGACTGGATAATCCATGGTTTCCTCATCAGTATCAATCAGGAGTTGCAATTCTTCAGATTCATACTCTCCAATCTCAAGCAGGATCACCAACTTCTTATTTGAGCACTCATTGGCATAATGTCCAATGCCATGACTGTGACACCCCCGATCGTAGATAACCGGAAATGACACGGTCGATGTTCCCTGATGGTCGACCCGAGGTTCTCGAAATAAATCCGATCACCTTAGACCAACAACCAAAGAACACAGACACTCCTATCGGATATTACTCTAGGCTTTTCAACCCGATAAAGCAATATTCGATAGTTAGTTCGTCCCGGACAAGGACTAATATCATATGAGAACTCGTGATTTATAAACATCTTTTATACATTATTTATTTACTTTAAACATCTTACAAACTGTTATAGTTTACCCTACGGCCTATCGCCCAACAACGTTTTAAGTAAATATACATCAAAACGTACGTTGCAAGGAAAACAAAATACTACCGCTGGTTGGCCGCTCCTTCCGTCCAAAAGATTTAAGTGTCTCCCGCCTAAGGTTTACCTGCACACACAAATGAGTCATGAGCAACTAGTTTACTCAGTGAATCTAGAATCACAACACAATCAATAACAATCAAGCAATTATCAATGCATATACATGATCATGCAAGTACTAGTACTATACTTTAATATCGATCATCATTGTGAATTCTTATTTTAAACATCACTTCCACAACACCCGCCCGTTACCATACTCATATAATACAATATATATACTAGACCCGAGAAACCACTAAGGCTAACCGAGACTAGTGAGTTAGCATCACCATCATTGTCGAATGTCCGGTATGGACAATCCGACACTGCATCGTCATGCAGTACACGGTCTCCAGGGAGCTACCCCATCATCGTGTCTTCATGACCTTGTTCCGTTCGCAGGACCAAGTCACGGTAATGCGGGGGCTTTAGGGATAGTGAATATAACAAGACTTCACATGATTTTACTTCCATAATTATTCCAAAATTAATCCTTAATTAATTATAATTAACTCTTAACTAATCCTTAATTAATCTCATATTAATCCTTAATTAATCCAAGATTAGTACTTAATTAATCCAAGATTAGTACTTAATTAATCTCAGATTAATTTTCAATTAAACCAAGATTAATTCTTAATTAAACCATGATTAATCCATAATCAAAACCATGATTATTTCATAGTTAAGATTAGTACTTGAGAACAAGTACTAAGATTAGGATTAACCTCACTTTAAAATTATTCATTAAGTGTAAGTGTTTACCATGAGTAAACACAACACCATTCTTAAATATTCAGACACTTTACTAACTTAATCAAGGACTCATTCATGATCTATCTCAACATCTGTCTAGACTCACCTAAAGAACAGTCTTGAAACTGGCTTGGACAAGACTTAAGTTCCTCTTGAACAAAGCTGAATGGACCTGAGAATGGACAAGGTTCTGATCGGTTACTATGGTTAACTCAACAACTCATCTGACTCACTTGATTGTGGCTTACCAAGGACTGAATGGATAGGATGGGACTAGCAAAGCTCCACACCTTAGCTGATCAAAACAGGGCAAGGTTGGGTTCAGAACATCAACAATCCGACAGTTCGGTTCAAGCTAAACAACTTAAATCAAATCAGTTCAAGCTCGGTTTCTTTCATACCAGATCAGATCAGTTCAGTTCTATTCAGTTAACAACAGTTCAAGACAAGATCAGACTGAGTTTAGTTTCGTTTAACTCCAATCAATCCCTAACACCTTAGCAAACTGTTTTACGAGATGGATTCAAACCGAAACTAAGCAAGAACTGAACTGTATCATAACTTAAACAACTGATCCGACCCAGATCTAAGGTAGCCATGAACTGTTCTGATCAGATACTGACTTAGGCTAGGAGACCAAAGCTTACCAAGACAAACCAAAGGACTAGATGGCCTCAGCTGATCCTCTTCTCCAAGGTAAGCTTGTGGCTGGACTGATCAAAGAGAAAGATCAAGGTCTGATCATGATCTGAACTCAACTAGGTCTAGGGTTTTATTTAAAAATCTCACCTTCTGATCTTTCTCAAGAACCAAACTGAGCTAAGGTTGAAGATTAGGTCACCACCATTTTTTTCTTGATTTTTCTCACTCAGTTTTCTGTTCTTCTTTCTCTCTTTCTCACTGAAATTCTCTAGGTTTTTCTGCAGGGTTCTGAACGTGGGAAGCAGCTGGAGGAGGGTTAAATACAAGCTGTGGTTGCTTCACCTGAGGGTTTAGCTCATAACAAAGCTTGGCTGAGAGCAGACAGCTGGCAACCTGTTTCATCATCTACACCATACTGTCCTTTCCCTCCCATGAAGTAGTTTCCAGCCAATCATAAATAATTAAAGGAGGAAGCAAGCACACAGGCAGCTTGTGATTGTCATGTGCCATTTACTGAAGAAGCTAAGCAAGCAGGCAGGTGCAAGTCATGTGATTAAAGACTGAGCAAGCAGGCTGGTGGAAGACATGAGTCTGGTCCAAAATTACTTGTAGCAGTTGGTTGATAATTTCCAATAATTTTTAACTAAATATTCCTTGTCTTTGGCTCTCGTCTTGTTCTCGGAAAATCTCTTCCAGTTTAATAAAAATTCGACCAAAATATTTAAGACTCGACCAAACTATCAAGTGAAGGTCTTTCAACCACAAGACAGTCCCGTCGAGAAATTAATCTACCGGGTCGATTTTTATTTCTATTAATCATGGTCGAACCAACTAAAAACTGGTCGAGTGGGATTTTTCTTGACCAAAAATTTATTGGCTCGTGAGGGTTATTACACTCTTCCCCCTCTAAAAGAATTCGTCCCGAATTCTCAAAATAAAAGTGTACACCCTTTACTGGACGATTGGGTTATCTGAGAAGAGTTATGGGTAATCAGCTCAGACTTATCTTCATCCTACCATGTTATAACAACTCTCTGTCGCTTTCCCCACAATACTTCAAGTTGCAAAATTTCCCTATTCTTCAATTTCCTGATACGACGCTCGCCTATCCGCAAAGGACCTTCAGGATAGGTGAGGTTAGGTTGCAAGTCCTCTGGTCGCTGCTGCTCGACCATATTTGGATCTGGTATATGCTTACATAGCATCGATACATGAAATACCGGATGCATAGGCATATCGGGTGGAAGTTCTAGTCTATAGGCTACTTCTCCAACTCTAGCGACAATTCGGTATGGTGCCTTTGCTATTGCAGCGGATCCGGGTTCTAAGGTTATATTAAAGGGGTTACTCCTAGACGGCAGCAATCCCTCTAATGCCTTAAACACGTCCTCATATTCTCTGACTACTGGTATTTCTTCCATGTTCTGCTCTTTCTCGTCTTCTACTGGTCCAACAACTAAGGTCACTAAGTATACTTCTTCACCTTTCTCCAAAAGGTTTTCAATTCTCAGTGCTAACACTAATGACGCTCCAACACTTGGTACTATGCCATGGTAAGCTAAAGGGGGTTGGGTATCTCTCTCGAAAACAATCTTCCTTCGACCACAATCAAGGTGAGCTCGGTAACTTGACAGCCAATCACCTTCAGTTTCAAGAACTTGATCTCCAGGAGAACGGGAATGGATAAATTCACCTTAGTGAATTCTCCATCGAATCATGATGCTACTTCGGGAGCTACAAAACTATGTGTTGCTCCCAAATCGAAAAGGATGTGGGCGGATATTCCACCCACAAGCAAAGTCGCTGACAATAATTGACTTTCCCTTCAATTACTTACTCAACAACTTTTATACTATTTTTTATTTATATCACCAATTTACCAATCATTTAAAAATTATGCAACACTCAATTGGTTAGGAAAACAAACCTGAAATCGGACCCTGAGGTGGTCCGGATGGTCCTGGTAACTCTAAAGCATAAGCCCTACCAGCAGTGGCTTGACGCTTAGCAGGAGGTAAGGGTAAAGGTGGGTTAACTGGTACAACGGGTTGAGCACTCGTAACAACAGGCTGAGCAAGATGAGTGTGTGGACATGATGTCGCGTAATGTCCTCGCTCTCCACACGTGAAACAAGTGATGTGAGATGGTACAGCCGGTTGGAACTGTCCCACGGTCGGACAATCTCTCCTAACATGGCCCAGCTGGCCACAAGTGAAACAAGTTGGGGTTCTAGGTCTAGGATCTCCAGATCGACCTCCCCGAAAAGCTCTACCTCCCCGTCCTCGCGGCATAGGAGAATGTGGCTGAGGCTGACTTTGAACGGATGGACGTCTAGGTTGTGCAGAATGGCTAGAAGAAGCTCTCTCAGCAGCAATGGCCTCCTCCACGTTCACAGCACGCTCAACAAGATCAGCAAGCCTATGAAACTCTACTGCCTCAAGTCTGCTCCTGATATATGGGTTAAGTCCTCGAAGGAACTTACGGATAATCATCATCTCGTCCTCTCGACCATAGTGGACATACTTCCTGAGACGGGTGAACTCTGCCTCATACTTCCTAACAGATAATCCTCCCTGAACTAGCTCCATGAATTTAATCTCCAATCGATCACGGGCTTCCGGTGGGAAGTACTTTCGAACGAACGCTGTACGGAAGTCAGCCCAACTCAGATTGAAGTCTCCAAAGTTCCTCTCTACGCATAACCACCAACTGATGGCGTCCTTCTCCAGATAGTAAACAGCCACGTCCTTCTTAAATTCTACCGGACAACGGGTTGCAGCAAAGTTCTGCTCGAGATTGTGCAGCCATGCATCAGCTTCAAAGGGATCAGTGCCTCCCTGGTAACGCTTCGTCCCCAAGTTCTTCATAATCATGACTATCTTCAGAAAGTCCGGATGAGAAGTGGTAGGTACTGGAGCTGGCTGAGCACGCTGTGCTTCACGCTGTGCATTCAATGCTTGATGTTGCAAATTCACCATCTCAGCCATCAGTTCTAGAAGTGCTATTATAGCTGGATCAGTTGGAGCTGGTCCAGGTTGTGCTGCCGGAATAGGTGCAGCAGGGGCTGGTGGAAAATGAGCGGCAGGAGATGCAGGAGCTGCGGGATGATCTCCGTGCACTGGACTATCGTGTACCACATCCACCTCGATGTCCATAAAGTACGGGTCTGGAGACAAAGGCATGTGCACCGGTGTCTGATCATATGACCCTTCAGACGGGTCAGTCTCAAAGCTAGAGCCCGAAGGTGTAGCATCAAAGCTAGGAGTCGGAAGTGGTGCCGGAGTAGATGGCGGCGAAGAGTCTGAAGATGATGAAACCGAAATTGGGAGGTTTGGACCTCCACGGCGTCCAAAGAGTGCTCTTCTCGGTGGCATCTGCAACGAAAGATCATGGTAAGTTTCTACCCAGGTCTATCTATTTCTAAAATAAGGAACAAACCAGCATATCCTAATTATCCTTGCGACACATTTTTGACTCGAAAATTATTTGAAACAAGTCCCATTCAAGCATCGTAAAACCATGCTCTGATACCACCTTTGTGACACCCCCGATCGTAGATAACCGGAAATGACACGGTCGATGTTCCCTGATGGTCGACCCGAGGTTCTCGAAATAAATCCGATCACCTTAGACCAACAACCAAAGAACACAGACACTCCTATCGGATATTACTCTAGGCTTTTCAACCCGATAAAGCAATATTCGATAGTTAGTTCGTCCCGGACAAGGACTAATATCATATGAGAACTCGTGATTTATAAACATCTTTTATACATTATTTATTTACTTTAAACATCTTACAAACTGTTATAGTTTACCCTACGGCCTATCGCCCAACAACGTTTTAAGTAAATATACATCAAAACGTACGTTGCAAGGAAAACAAAATACTACCGCTGGTTGGCCGCTCCTTCCGTCCAAAAGATTTAAGTGTCTCCCGCCTAAGGTTTACCTGCACACACAAATGAGTCATGAGCAACTAGTTTACTCAGTGAATCTAGAATCACAACACAATCAATAACAATCAAGCAATTATCAATGCATATACATGATCATGCAAGTACTAGTACTATACTTTAATATCGATCATCATTGTGAATTCTTATTTTAAACATCACTTCCACAACACCCGCCCGTTACCATACTCATATAATACAATATATATACTAGACCCGAGAAACCACTAAGGCTAACCGAGACTAGTGAGTTAGCATCACCATCATTGTCGAATGTCCGGTATGGACAATCCGACACTGCATCGTCATGCAGTACACGGTCTCCAGGGAGCTACCCCATCATCGTGTCTTCATGATCTTGTTCCGTTCGCAGGACCAAGTCACGGTAATGCGGGGGCTTTAGGGATAGTGAATATAACAAGACTTCACATGATTTTACTTCCATAATTATTCCAAAATTAATCCTTAATTAATTATAATTAACTCTTAACTAATTCTAGATTAATCCTTAATTAATCTCATATTAATCCTTAATTAATCCAAGATTAGTACTTAATTAATCCAAGATTAGTACTTAATTAATCACAGATTAATTTTCAATTAAACCAAGATTAATTCTTAATTAAACCATGATTAATCCATAATCAAAACCATGATTATTTCATAGTTAAGATTAGTACTTGAGAACAAGTACTAATATTAGGATTAACCTCACTTTAAAATTATTCATTAAGTGTAAGTGTTTACCATGAGTAAACACAACACCATTCTTAAATATTCAGACACTTTACTAACTTAATCAAGGACTCATTCATGATCTATCTCAACATCTGTCTAGACTCACCTAAAGAACAGTCTTGAAACTGGCTTGGACAAGACTTAAGTTCCTCTTGAACAAAGCTGAATGGACCTGAGAATGGACAAGGTTCTGATCGGTTACTATGGTTAACTCAACAACTCATCTGACTCACATGATTGTGGCTTACCAAGGGACTGAATGGATAGGATGGGACTAGCAAAGCTCCACACCTTAGCTGATCAAAACATGACAAGGTTGGGTTCAGAACATCAACAATCCGACAGTTCGGTTCAAGCTAAACAACTTAAATCAAATCAGTTCAAGCTCGGTTTCTTTCATACCAGATCAGATCAGTTCAGTTCTATTCAGTTAACAACAGTTCAAGACAAGATCAGACTGAGTTTAGTTTCGTTTAACTCCAATCAATCCCTAACACCTTAGCAAACTGTTTTAGGAGATGGATTCAAACCGAAACTAAGCAAGAACTGAACTGTATCATAACTTAAACAACTGATCCGACCCAGATCTAAGGTAGCCATGAACTGTTCTGATCAGATACTGACTTAGGCTAGGAGACCAAAGCTTACCAAGACAAACCAAAGGACTAGATGGCCTCAGCTGATCCTCTTCTCCAAGGTAAGCTTGTGGCTGGACTGATCAAAGAGAAAGATCAAGGTCTGATCATGATCTGAACTCAACTAGGTCTAGGGTTTTATTTAAAAATCTCACCTTCTGATCTTTCTCAAGAACCAAACTGAGCTAAGGTTGAAGATTAGGTCACCACCTATTTTTTTCTTGATTTTTCTCACTCAGTTTTCTGTTCTTCTTTCTCTCTTTCTCACTGAAATTCTCTAGGTTTTTCTGCAGGGTTCTGAACGTGGGAAGCAGCTGGAGGAGGGTTAAATACAAGCTGTGGTTGCTTCCCCTGAGGGTTTAGCTCATAACAAAGCTTGGCTGAGAGCAGACAGCTGGCAACCTGTTTCATCATCTACACCATACTGTCCTTTCCCTCCCATGAAGTAGTTTCCAGCCAATCATAAATAATTAAAGGAGGAAGCAAGCACACAGGCAGCTTGTGATTGTCATGTGCCATTTACTGAAGAAGCTAAGCAAGCAGGCAGGTGCAAGTCATGTGATTAAAGACTGAGCAAGCAGGCTGGTGGAAGACATGAGTCTGGTCCAAAATTACTTGTAGCAGTTGGTTGATAATTTCCAATAATTTTTAACTAAATATTCCTTGTCTTTGGCTCTCGTCTTGTTCTCGGAAAATCTCTTCCAGTTTAATAAAAATTCAACCAAAATATTTAAGACTCGACCAAACTATCAAGTGAAGGTCTTTCAACCACAAGACAGTCCCGTCGAGAAATTAATCTACCGGGTCGATTTTTATTTCTATTAATCATGGTCGAACCAACTAAAAACTGGTCGAGTGGGATTTTTCTTGACCAAAAATTTATTGGCTCGTGAGGGTTATTACAATGACACTTGAAACACTTCACATCTCTGGATCTTGTAGCTGGAGCTTTCCCTTTGTCATCTCTGCCATTTCCAGAAGTCTTAACCTCCTCTATTGGCTTGTTGAAAGCTTTCTCTTCTTTGTTCTAGGCTGGTTTAGAAGATGATCCATTCTGGTTTCTGGTGTAAGACTTTCTCTTGTTTTGTTGCTCAATAAGCACAGCTTTGTGAAGAAGTTCCTCCATGGTGTTGAACTCTTGCATTTCTAGCTGGTCCTGCACCTCTTTGTTCAAGTCTCCCTAGAACCTTGTGTTGGGGTCAAAATTGATTATGATGGAATCAATGTCAGAACTTTCCCGAGAAAATGTCCTATTTGAAAAAGAGAGATAATTTTTTTTTTAAAAAGATGAAGAGCGGGAAAACCTAAATCGAGTTTCGTATCAATTCCGAAAAGGATTCATACGATAAGTCCTCGAGAAAGGTTACTCGAGGCCTCGGACAAACGAATCCCAAACAAAGAAACAAATATAAGGCTCTATCGTCTAACTCGCCCGTTCGGCGAGTTGGACCGAGTGAACTGTCCAACTCGCCGAATGGGCAAGGTGGACCGAATGCACCGTCCAACTTGCCTCTTCGGCGAGTTGGACCCGTCTAACTCGCACAACGGACGAGTTGGACCGAACAAGTCATCCAAATCGCCCGTTCGGCAAGTTGGATCAACTAATCTATCTTTGTCCCGCCCTCTTAGCTTCCTCCTTCGAGATCAGATCGAACTTGCTCTTGTTTCATCTCGATCGTAGTTACCATTGGAACTTTACGATTTAAAAACCGCAAGAACTCGTTATCTCGTATGAAATTCAAATTGATCGTATAAAGCAACAACGGTTAACTAAACACCTTGAAACTGCCTCCACAATACGAGAAATTTGAACTTTCTTCGGAATCGACTTCATTTCATAAGCGATCTTTCGATAAATCGTAAAAACGCTTAAGTCGGAAAACAGCCCGAAAGGGTCCAAAACGCGGCTAAAAGCCCACTCACAATTTTATACGAAATCAAGCCCAATCGTTATGATGGTTTATCTGTTATTCTGCAGGAGAAGATAAATGCCAAGTTCGGAGGATAAATGTGAAGTTTCCAAAGATAAACACGAAGATCGAAGGATAATGGAATATTTCCGTGAAGCAATAAACTCGACCGAGGGCAGTGAGGGAATGAGAAAATGGCCTCTAGGAGGAGTATGTAAGGACGTCGAGGTTGAAGAGGCAAAAGGAAAATTCTTTTTACTCTTAGAACTCTCTGCACTTAGAAACTTTAGGCATTGTTCTCGACATGTTCTGTTTCTATGCGTAGAACTCGATTACTAGACGAACTCGAAAAGGCGGTTCGATCTCTTGTTCTACTCTTTCAATTGAACTACGTTCGGCTTGATCGTCAAAAGGAGTACGTAGGCAACCTTTCAAGGTTCAGTCCGAAATCAATCAAAACCTTTTTCGTATCTTTTTTGTCTTCTGTTATCGAGTTGCGACTCAACTAAGTTTAAGATTTTAGGTTGCTAGAATTAGGTAATTCGCGACCGTTCTTGCGGCCGAAGCTTTTATAATCTATTGTAGTGAACGCAACGCTCTTACACAGATTCGAAATAAGATCTACGTTTTTTTTTTATAAATTCGTTTTAATATCTTTTCATATTTTATGCATTTATTTGGTCACTTGTCTTGGCTCTCGCAGAGAATCCGGGACCTCAGGGAAAGTTAATGGTTTCTTGACTTTACCCCAATTTACAAAAATCGACGATGCAAATTTTGGTGCCCACAGTTTGGTGCTAGAAGGAGGGGGGGGGGGGGGGGGTTACGGATTACCCTTACTCATGGCCGCAAAAAGCTTGATCGAAACGATGTCTGGAAATATGAAAGACAAATTCGCAGCACTGACTGCTCATATGGCCAACGCCTTAGTAATCAACAAAATCGAAAACCTAGTCGCGACTTCTCGCCATGAGAAGAGCACCGAAACGAGTTCACGATTTCTCTGTCTAGACAGAAAGGGCAACGATAAATTTTATCAAACCCCATAAGATTCGGCTCATTACCGTTCTAAAGAAGTCTAAACCCATAAGGGTTTTACCAGAAGACGTTTTCCAAAAAATTTTCGGAAAAATAAAACTTGCTCTCCCCAAAACCGCGAAAAAATCCTAGGTTAATCGCGGAAAAAAGAAGCATGACAAATCGGTACACAATTCACCGATGTACTTCTTCCGAATAACTTTCAGAAAAACCCTAGATTACTCACGTAAATAGAAGCACATCAAATCGGGTTGTCAATCCCCCTTCGGTTGTACCTCCTCCGAACATCTTTCAGAGAAACAGTTAAATTCTATAAAAGCACTCAAAAACTAAAGCGGCTGACCAAGACTAAACTAAGCAAATCGGGAGATCGTATCCCTTACCGAGAAAACATTTTCTGAAACCTAAGATTTTGTAAGAATTCAAGTATCACTTTTATAGTAGCAAATTCCGCGAGTTGTCGATGTTTGTCACCTAAATCTTACTTCGGAATAAACTACTCGAAACTTCCACGGATCAATCCCACGGATAAGAGAAAAACTTCTGATTAAGCTTGATCGTAATAATTATCCTCGTCACGGGTCTCGTACAGCAAAAACTTGAAAACATCTTTACAGAACAAATCTCATAAAAAATCTGCTCGACAACATCTTGCGAAATAACTTTTGTAAAATTATGCTCGACAACATTTTACGAAAAAAGTTCCTAAAATTAAAATGGATAAAATTTTGCGGAATAACTTTTATAAAACTAAACTCTCGTAAAACTATAGTTGGCTACATTTTATGAAGCAGCTTTAAAATAAAACTCAACATTATTTTATGAGACATTATTCGTAGAGTTAAACATGGTTGTATTTTATGATACAATTTTCGTAGAATAAGTTTGACAACGTTTACAAACAGACTCGGAAATAAAACTCAAAACTATTCGACAACCTTCGAAAATCTAAGTACAATCGTAGAAAAAGACTCTCGGATAAGGAAAGAGCTGGAGTGAAATCCGAAAATCAAAATTTTCCCATCCGCCTCTCTACTCGGTCTCACCATCCTTCCTCTCCTGCCTTGATCTATCGCCAAAACCTCATCACCCGGCGAGTCCTCCTGATCGTCCCTTGCTGATACGCCCTAAATAAGGGAAGGATCACTCAGCCAGACTTGAGGATATTAACTCGCCAAAAGGGAGAACTGATGGATTGAATGGTGACACAAGAGGGGCGGAAAGTATCTTGATACTACCAGACTTCAGTTGTTGATTGATATTACGCACAAGTCCAACAAAAGAAGAGTTTCTATCTGTTGCTTGATATGACGCACAAGTCCAACGGAATAGAGAAGTTTGCTTGGAGCTAACCACACCAAGAAACAAGAAGTGCTCTAGAAAGAGCAAAGAAGATAAAATCAATAAAAGGGAAAAATCATTGTCTTATTTTGCGGCTCTTAGGCCTTATTTATAGGATTACAAGTGGTAGAGATCCAAAGAAAAATGTGCTAAAAACAAGACATTGAAAATAGAAATAAAGACATGACTAACTAAAGTCTTTGACTGAAACTTGGACTGCCTCTTGATATAGCCACGACCAAGACTTTGAAAAGTGAAGAATATGCTTTTGATATGGGCCAAGACATGTCCCTTTGAGGCCTGGTCGAAATTCATCTTTTCCCTTAGCCAATATTTTATCGGTTTTTCCATTTAGCCCAAACAAGCCTGTTTTTGAATCTTTTTGAAACCATCAAGTCCAAGAATTTTTTGGACATTTAAAACATGAATAATCACCTTTGGCATGATTTAATTGGTCGTTGGTTCATCAGAAAGAAGGTTAGCCATTTCCAGTTTCTCGGGTGGTCTGAATTCGCGAGAACTGAAGATCACCTGAATTTTAAATGGCATAACTGTCACATATGAACTCCGTTTGATCTGATTCTTCATTGAGGAGCTCTGTAATTGAGTTGAGAACATTCTACAAGTGATTTCATGCGTAGAAACCTCGTGGCTGGGAAGTTATGAGTCAAATAATTAGCATATATCTTTATTGCTTCCCATGATCAAGCCATGCATGTCTGTTTTGCCCGGTGCGCTACCCAAGGGCGCATCATTCCCTCCCTCTTGAAAATGATTTGACCTTAAATTCATTTTACCTGTTTCAAAAAGAAATGAATAAGACAAAAATAATTTAAAAATCATGTACAATTTAGTGAATAAAAATTTTGGAAAGAAACTTCTTTGGAGTTTTGAAGTTGTTTTCCTCAATTACTTCCAGTTCCTTGTTCCAGCAACACAAGTGTTGTGCCGACCTCCTCTGCTTGCTATCCTTAGGATTTGATCATGATTAACTTGTTCTTTCAAAACAACTAGAGAAACCTTCAAATCTGCGAAAACAATAATCAAAGGCTTTCTTTATCCTTAAGACATCAAAAACAGGATTCAAGCTCTTATGATAATCATCAAGCATGTGTGTAAACATCAAGCAAGTAAACTGAGTGCTAAAATTTGGTTTACTTGTTTCAAAATCATGCAAAGCTGTAAAACTGTTAGAAAAAGAAATAGAAGGTGCCAATTTCAAAAACTTCTCAACATGCACAAAATCAAATTGATTCTCTGGCCTAAGCAATTTCAGTTCATGCTCTTTCCCACTCCAAATTTCTTTCAATGCACAGCTCGATGAAAACAACTCATGAAAAGACATAAGAAAAACGTTTTTCAACCAAGTAAAGATCTGTTTTTCCTTAGAAATTCCCGGGTTCAAAACGTTTTCATGATGAGCAGAGAGAATCAACCCATGATCCTTACAATGCTTTTGGCTTTGACAGAGGATTGGCTGAGGAATCACCTTTGGTTCATTGCTGGCCGATTGCTTCAACAATTTCTCTGGTGGTGAACTTTTTTATCATCACGCCTACGACCATGATCAGCTCCATCCCGTGCGTACATGCATCTCCAAATCTCAGGTTGATGAGCACGGTCAATGCTTTCACTTTTCTGAGGCTGAACCTGTTCATCCTGGACACTCTAAACAAACATTAAAATACCAGAATCATATGTGCAAGACATGTGCTTTTTCAAATCAGAAATCAAAGTCTCTTTCCGAAGAACATGTAGCACTCGTTTCAGCTTTTCAAAACGCACATCAAAGTAAGAATTAATGACCAGGAGGGTTTCAAGGCACGTGATTGCATAGTTTCTAACGAACAAATTCAAAACATTCACAAATTTCTCAGATTTAGAACACAAAAGATCAAGTGCAAACTGAAAATTACTTATCCAAGGCTCAACATGTTTATCAAAGAATGTGTTGTAAATCATAATGTTTCCAAGGCATGAAATACCATAGAAAACGTTCTTGATCAGAGAGTTCATCAAGTTCAAACAATTTAAAAAAGTTAATCATGTTTTCAAAAACAGATTTGAAACACAAAAATCTTTTACTTTTTCAAGACCAAAACATTTTATGTCACTGGGAATGACTTTAACAAACAAATCAGGCACATAACAGATGATACTAAGTCCCTTATAGTGCTCTTGTGGGTTAGGAGACAAAGAGGCAGGAGTAGTTCACGGATCAAAGCAAAGTTGACTCTCCATGATGATGGACGTGATGCTTGGTGTTGTCTCATCAAAGATTGGACCAGGTTTGTCTTCCTCATCATAGATGGGACCTAGATAAATGGGTATCCTGGTGCCAAGAAGCGGTCCTTGATGTTGGTAGTCGAATGGCTCTTCCTCAAAATCCTATGAAAATAGAATAAGACTACTCGGATGCTCCGGTTGCAAAAAGGTTAGTTCTGCATTAATATTTTCATTATCAAACATAACTTCAGATTCTGAAGAAGAGAGATCACACTTAGCCTCACAAATCATCAAACTTTCAATCAACTCTTCATCATACCCATCAAAAATTGGTAAAGAATCTGAAAAATCTTTTAGATCTTCAAGATTGTTTTCAGATTAACTTTGTGTTTTTCATTGATGAATAATGATGGTTCAGCTACAGGTGCACATGTGGTTGTGCTCTTTTTGCTGACGTCCTTGAGTGTTTTCATTACTCCCTCCACCAAGGTTGTCACAAAACTCTCAAACGTCAAACTGACTGAAAAGCCTCCTTTGTTCAGCTTCAGCTCTAGATGGTTTAAACTTCTCTCTGCACCTCCGGTTAGGCGTCTCATGTGGTTTTTTTAGGGTTGGCCTTTCCTCCACAATAACAAACTCATCAAAAGTTTTCAACAAGTTATGAGATGAATATTGAAAGATAGCTTGTTGTTGGGATTTTTCTTTGCTACTTCTCTTGTGAAGACCAAACATCTTAACCTACAAAATTACTCAACACAAAAAGGTTAACAGATAAAAATAATTCTCACACTCTCAAGTGTTTATCCTCACCCACACACGTGTTTCTCTCAGAAGTTTTAGTGGTCACACAAGTCTCCTCTCAAAGTTCTAAGAGTACAAATCAAGTAACCCAATGGCTTCTTCAAGCAAACAAGATATGAACACAAGATAGGAAGATAAGAGAATTGGTTTTGAAATCCGTATTAACCACTCCAAGGCTAGATTTCTCCTCAGTCAGCAGGATTTCTCTTCCACTACCTAGCCGAATAAATCAAACTTTTTAGAAGAATGGCGATACGTAAGGTAGTGGCCAAGATTTGAGATAGAAAGATGAAGAAGAAGTGTTTAAAAATGGAAGATGAGAAGATGAAAATATAGTACCGGTTAAGTAGCTCTGATACCACTTGATATGCTCTAAATAAGGGAAGAAGCACTCAGCCGGTCTTAAGGATATGAACTCGCCAAAAAGGAAGAACTGATGGATTGCATAGTGACACAAGAGAGGTGGAATGTCTCTTGATACTACAAGACTTCAGTTGTTACTTGATATGACACACAAGTCCAAAAAAAGAAGGGTTTCTATTCGTTGCTTGATATGACGCACAAGTCCAACAGAATAGAGAAGTTTGCTTGGAGCTAACCACACCAAGAAACAAGAAGTGTTCTACAAAGAACAAAGGAGATAACCTCAATAAAAGGGAAAAATCATTGTCTTATTTCGCGGCTCTTAGGCCTTATCTATAGGATTACAAGTTGTAGAGATCCAAAGAAGAATGTGCTAAAAACAAGACATTGAAAATAGAACACAAAGACTTGACTAAATAAAGTCTTTGACTGAAACTTGGACTGTCTCTTGATATAGCCACGACCAAGACTTTGAAAAGTGAACAATATTCTCATATCCAGGAAGAATCAATATTCTTGCTATTCGGAAAAAGTAAGGGCAAATGAACAAGCAAAATGGAGAAGAGGCAAACCCGAATCTTAAAGAGAACTAAAGTATGTCCGACTTAAAATTTTTGAAATCAGGCTTGGAATTTTCGTAGGAAATTACTAAGAAATAAAAGCGCTTTTGAGATTGGCATAGAACTCTAGCGAACTAAGTCTTATGCGATTTTTCCTGTCTTGATATATCGTTCCATAACTGTTCAGCCAGATCTTGCAAACCGATCTAAACTCTTTGAAAAATGAGAAACGATCGCCACACACATTCGGCTCGCTTCCTAAAGAAAGAAAGAACTAGAGACACAAAAGTCGTCTTCAAATCGATTTGTTTCTAGCAATTTTCTTAAAACCGACATATTCCAAGTCGTCAACCTGAAAACAACCAAATCACAATCCCAGCTTTGTCTTTAAATCGACCCAGATTGTCGATCATTCCAATCCTCAAAAGAAGAAACGTACACAAACCTTCAAAATATCGGTTCAATCATTTTCTTTCATAAAAAAAGAGGGAGTAGGTACGTATACTATACTCGTATACTCCCATACTTCAAAAACTTTTGCCTCGTCATCAAGAAAACGCTTTACGCTTAAGTCGGAAAACGGCCCGAAAGGGTCCAGAACGCGGCTAAAAACCCACTTACAATTTTATACGAAATCAAGTCCAATTGTTATGACAATTTATCTTTTATTCTGCAGGAGAAGATAAATGTCAAATTCAGAGGATAAATGCAAAATTTCCAAAGATAGACACGAAGATTGAAGGAACATGAAATATTTCCACGAAACAATATAATCGACCGAGGGCAGAAAGGGAAGGAGAAAATCGCCTCTAGGAGGAGTATATAAGGACGTCGAGGTTGAAGAGGCAAAGTGACAATTCTTTTTACTCTTAGAAATCTCTGCACTTAGAAACTTTAGGCATTATTCTCGATATGTTCTGTTTCTATGACTGAAACTCGATTACTAGACGAACTCGCAAAGGCGGTTCTATCTCTTGTTCTACTCTTTCAATTAAACTACGTTTGGCTTGATCCTCGAAAGGGGTACGTAGGCAGCCTTTCATAAGGTTCAGTCCGAAATCAATCAAAACCTTTTTTGTATCTTTTTTGTCTTCTGTTATTGAGCTGCGACTCAACTAGGCTAAAGGTTTTAGGTTGCTAGAACTAGGTAATCGCTGACAGCTCTTGCGGCCAAAGCTTTTATAATATCTTGTAATGAATGCAACGCTCTTACGCGGATTCAAAATAAGATCACATTTTCTATAAATTCGTTTTGTTATCTTTTCATATTTTCCACATTTATTTGGTCACTTGTCGTTGGCTCTCACAGAGAATCTGGGATCTCAGGGAAAGTTATGGTTTCTTGACTTCCCCCCCCCCCCCCACCCGATTACAGAAATCGACGGTGCAAATTTTGGTTCCCACACTTTGCCAAGGTTGATTCATCATCTTCATTAACATTGGCCTTGATCATGAGAGTCTCCATCTCTTGGAAATAATCTTCAACACTCTTAGCTCCTTGAGTCAGTCTTCTGAGTTTCTGATGGAGATCTCTGCCATAGTGATTTGGAACAAATCTAGCCTTCATAAGAGTCTTCATCTCATACAAGGAAGTAACTGGTGCCATTCCAATGTGTCTTCTCTTGTGCATAATCTGTTCCCACTAGTTGTCTACATATCCACTAAACTCAGTTGCAGCAAGCTTCACTTTCTTCTCTTCAGTGTAATTTTGGCACTCAAAAACCAGTTCCATTTTTCTTTCCCACTCCATGTAAGCATCAGGATCATTTTTACCAAGGAAAGGTGGAATTCTCAGCTTGACATTACCAAGGTTGTTATCAGCTTCTGATCATGGGTTGTGACTTCTTCTGGATCTAACATCCCTCCTTCCTGAAAATATATAAGCATCATCTGAATCATCATCTCTAGCTTCTCCTCTGGTTTTTCTTGCAGTATGACCAGTAGCTCTGTTTCTAGGATGCCTTGTACCATAGAAGAACTCATTAGCTTCTTCTTCTCTTCTGATTATGTTATCCTGAACCTGTTTAGTAATCTCAGTTATCATTGCTTGCATCTGGTAAGGATTAATGTTGACAGTAGGTGTTGTCTCCTCTGGTTGCTCATTGTTGTCGCTTGACATGGTTTCCTGCAAAATCAACAAACTTTAGCAAAACACAACTCTCTCTTTCTCACGATCTCCCTTTGTTTTCTCATAATTTTGTGGTGAAGGTGATTCAAAATTTCTGTAACTAACTCAATCAAGTGAAAGCACAGAAAAACCAAAATCCCAAGGAAAGAAAAGATAGACAGATTGCAAGATTTTGGATGAGCAAGTGATTTTATCAAACCTCAGTCCGATTTCTCCTAGACTGAACCTGATTTTTCCTGGGGATATTTTTTATTTATTTTTATCAGATTTGGCTCACTTGCAAACAGATAGACATATAAGAGATTGATAAGAACAGAGATACTCATATTTAGAAGATGAAATCGAAATTCCCAAAGACAAGAACTTGAAATCCCAAAAGCTTCAGACTTTGATAGATTAGAGACTAAAAGATAACGTAAAACTTGTAGATCTACAGAGGGGTTGCTCTGACACCATGATATCACATAAATTACCCTAAGTAGTGATTTTACTCTCTCAAATAGGAGGTTCAATTTTAGTAATTAGGGTTCGAATCCACAAGGAGCTAGGAAACCTAATAAATCTAATCAGACTTGTTAAGCTAGATGGTTTAATTGTTTAAATGTAAAGTTACAGTTTGTTGAGCAAGTTGTTGCTCGATTGATTGGTTGAGGTTTTGGTGCTTAAAAGGAAATAGCTAGATTTAGGGTTTTATTCAGGAAATTTGGAATTATAATCCTATAGATGCCTAACAAGTTGCATGCATGATATTGTAGAGCTCAACACTTGTAAACGAACCACTAGGCTCTCGCTTTCTAGGTTCGTATATTGACCATTGTCGATCGATGATTCTATATGAATATCGATCGATGCACTATTCGAAACATCGACCGATTATTCTATTTCAATATCGATCGACGCTGTTGGTCAAGCGTTAATGCGCGGGTTGAATGTGCTCACTAAGCTCACTAGATCAGCTCTCGCCTTACTCTTAGCAAGAATCTTAGCTCAATTAAAATGGTTTCAGGATGAGATGAAAGCTATCACTTATATCTATGGTCTATCACACCAATTGATGACTTCTCTCCAAGAATTTCCACTCTGATTTTGGTTGGATCTACTTTGTAACAGATTGAAAGATGGGGTTTTTGATGGATATTGTTTTGATGGATGATTTAGGGTGGATAGAAGGATGGGTTAAAAGGAATTGATGGATCATAACACTCAGGGTTGCGGAAAGACCTCAAAACCTCTCTCTCTCTCTCTCTCTCAAAACTGTCTTCCTAGCATAGCTATATTGAAATCAATAAGTTCTTTATATCCTAATCTTCCATCATCCTTGTGCTGACACAATTTATCCAATGATTGCCAATGCATACTTCTCCTATTTCAACCTGAACTCCATCATAATTAGGCAACTGCACTAGTTAATTTTTTCGTCACTGTCTTTGGAATTCGAAAATAGGACATGATATGGTTTGGTAGAGCAGTAATCACTAACTTTATGAGTACCTATTTTCCTCCTTTTGTAAAAAATTGATTGTCTATCCATTTACATGGTTGTGTAGTCTTTCTTGGATTAAACCAAAAATTGGGGGTTTTTGATCCACCCACACTCTCTGGGATCCCCAAATAAGATCTCATCACTCCGATATTTTGGATCCCTAAAATATTTTGTAACTCCTGCCTAATTGGTTCGTCAACCCCATGGCCAAACTAAATTCATAATTTTTGTAAATTAATCTATTAACCGGAAATTCTTCGTACTTCTTTTGTGCTTTACAGAAAAAAAGACTATCATCCGCAAAGAGAAGATGAGATATGGATGGACATTCCCTTGCTACTTTTAGACATGTCACTGGTTTGTCTTCGCTTCTTTCTTTATATTCGTAATCAACGCTTCCGTACACAATGAATAAATACGAAGAATCACGTTGTCTGAGTCTTCTTTGTTGGATAATATGCTCTCTTGGTTGCCGATTCAATAAAACTCTATATTGAACTGAAGATATACATTCCATCATAAATTGAACCCATCGAGAATCAAAATCCATCTTCTCAAAAAATACTTGTACAAACACCCATTCTGCAAACCGTGAACATTTCATGAGAAATAAGGATGTTGTCTGATATTAAGCATCTTCCCACAAAAGCAGATTGAGTTTCCGAGATGACACATGGTCAATACATATTTAGCCTTTGACATAAGACCTTTGAGATAATCTTGTATCCTATGTTGCACAGACTTACCGGTCCTAGTTCTGTCGTCCTTGTGGGCCGCTCTGTTTTGGATATCAAGCAGATATTTGTAATGTTCAATCTTGTTTCCATTTTTCCAGATCGTAAGAATGTATTCACTAGGTCAAGCAGATCTTATTTAATGATATGCCAAGAATACTGAAAGAAAATAGCTGCCATCCCATCAGGTCCAGGGGTCTTCTCTGGGTGCATCATAAACAACACAGACCTCACTTCATCTTCTGTGGCCTCCCTTATTAACCATCAGTTCATTTAATCAGTAATACTTGATGGAATCTCAGCCAGAAACTCCTGAAAGTCCACAGGTGATGTAGAACTAAACAAATTCTTCAAAATTGTCCACATCCACCTTTCCCACCCCCTTTATCTTCTGTTATCTGTTGTCCACTTTTATCATGAAGTCTCAAAATTTTGTTTTGTGCTCTGCGTTGTTGTTTCGTTAAAGCATGATAGAACTTTGTGTTTAAATCTCTCGTCGTTTGCCACATATTTTGTGTTTCAATTACCAGTAATATTTCTCATCTTTATACACTTCTTCTAGTTTCCTTGAAACATCAATAATTTCTACCTGCGTCATGGCATCGTCTGTTTGTGCTTCCTCTAAAGCTCTTTGGAGTTCTGAAATTATGTACTTCCCATATGGAGGATTGTTTTCCCTCCATCTTGATATTTCATGTCTACAGTTACTCAATTTAGTGACAAAACACCTCTTAACATCGTCCGTCGAATCATTCCATCCACTATTAATCCAATAAGCCATCTTGCCCAATCCATCTTTTATCAAACCAAAATTTTACTCGTCTTCTGGGCACCTTATCCTCGACGGTTGCCACTATTGGTTTGCAATCAGATCCAACCATACTTAAATATTCTAAATAAGAGTGTAGAAACATGGTGTGCCAATTTTCATTTGCTAGTTCCATGTCCAACCTGCATCTTATCATTTATTTCCCTCTCCCCACCTGCCACGAGATTACGTTACCCAGCAACGAAAAGTCCAACAAACCACAATTCCTAATCATATTGTTAAATACCATGAAAGTTCATGCACTTCTTAAAGATCAACATTGTTTCTCATTGTTTCTACTTATTTCATTGAAATCCCAAATGATGAACCATGGCTCCATACAAACCAGTCCATATCGCGTGAGTCATTTCTAAACATGATCCCTAAACTTTGGAATTGGATCCCCACAAACAAAGGTTAGAAAAACTTTATTTCCTTGCATCTCTACTTCCACATCAATCATATGATTGTTTGCATACAAAATATTTACATTAGTCATTATTATAATAGAGTGTCAGGCGTCAACTCGTTCCTTGAGGATCATCGTGACATGTTTATCATATCCAAAATGAGATTAAAACTCTGAACAAATGTAAAATATTGCTTCATTTCTGATAAGAATAAGAATTATGGTTTGTGTTTATACCATATCTTCCTAAGGTAACTTATCATCCATTTACTTCCCCATTCCTTTATAATTCCAGCTTAGAATTCTCATATTAAAACTGATAATTCATGTTGCTCTTGCAAGCTATAATTACGGGCATGTTCTTGCTGGCACTGTGACCGTAAAGAAAAAGACCCCCTTGTAGTTATATTCTTGAGCCTTATGTCCTTTGTCTTGCACCTCCCATCTTATTCTTGTGCATAATAAATGTAGACCAGTTGGAGTTTGTTCATTGCTTCCATGTCCCTACGAAACACCTTCGTACACGTACTCCATGGCCTCACATGCAACCATTTTCATCGGTATATTCACCAGACACAAATAAACACTCGTATCTTGAACAGTCCCCAGCCCCTAGATTTGATAGCCATGTCGTGTATCATCTTGCTGAAGATCCATACTGCTCACTAGCCAACCTATTCCCACTTGAATGTTATCATTCCAACTCCTTGTTTTCCAGCACTCCATAAGACTGAAAAAAATATTGCTCGGCATGTAACGAAACCATAGTGAATCATTTTACAATAACCAGGGTGGATCCTTTTTCAATAACATAATTCAAACCCAGGTTGTGTACATGGTATTTTTCATGTAAAACTCTTTTAATGCATAGAAATAACATGTTGTAATGTTCCATCGAAAAACATGATAATGTCTTTACACCAGATTGATCACTTGTTGCAAAGTATAGAGCTCTTTTTGAGACCCCTGCAAATAGGTCAAATACTTGATCCACTGAAGATTGTAACAACATTGTGATGACAGAAGACTAGAGAGTCCAGTTGTCAAAGCAAAGCATATTATTCATTTCAATTGCATCAAGCACTTACACCATATGAAAACTACCAGCAAACCACAAATTAAAAAAAAAAAAAACCAAAGCAACATATGCTCATAAAGCTTATTGAAAATTGGAAAACATACTCAGCAAAAACCACCACCTTTTTCCATTGTTGTATTCCATAGATTAAAGTTATTGTTTTGGATTCTCCTCCTTTGGGGCTGAGGGGTCCTTCTCATCTTCATGTTTCACCTCTTCCCATGCATTGGTTGTGGTCTTCGAGAGATTCTTTTTGCAAGGTGTTAATAGCGCCTGAATCATACGTTTTTTGTGGTTCCTTCTGCCAAGCTCATTGTTGACTTAAACAACTTCTTCTTTCCCTCTGCTTCTTTGTAACCTCTCCTTTCCTCGCATGATTCCTACCAAGATCACGACCTGACTCCCCCCTCATGTTTTATCTGGATTCCTTGTTAAGCCTCATTAGTGTCCATGTCATGAGACTTACTGACAACCTTACATTCCTAAGAGAAATCAGTTCCCTTCTCATCCATTTTAACTCCATGGGGCCCCACATTAACCAAATTATATCCAGTATTCTCACCTAACCGATATATGGTTTCATCTAAGCCTATTCCAATATCCTTTAGATCATTCAGACTTTGTTCTGGGACCTCATTCACTAAATCTAAGCCATCCTCAACCACTACCAATTCCATACACACCTTGGCTTCTAGTTGTCCCTCATGGACATTAGTGGCCATCATTGTTGATGTAGTTGGCTCTTTTCGGTCATTGGAGGTCTCATGTCTGTTGTGGGTAGACTCGCAGACTCTAAACACACCCTTTTGGCTCCTCGCACCACGTGAATCCATCAGGGAACGGTATCATTGACGTGAGTCTCTTGAGGTCATGTGTCGTGAGCTCGTATGATAGGATACTCCATCTTCTCTACCAAACTTGTTTCGCCTATCATTGAAACCCTTGAGTCTTTGTCTGCTACTCGGCTCCATTTTGATTCCCTTGTCTCGTACATATTTTCTTCCCTCATTCCATGGTAAGATATCTTCCCATTATCCTTATCTTTGACCTCCATGGCTCCATTTATTACAACACCTTTGTAGCTAGAGCTACAAGCATTATGTTTCCCTGAAGTAACATCTCTTTAAACCTTCTCCTCCTCTTGATCCTCCTTCTTGGTAGGGCATTTATGATGATCATGGCACAAATTGTAGCATATCCTACAATACCCGAAAAATATTTTGTACCTTAGATTTACCAGAGCCTCTTCCCCACCATGAAACTCCATATGAGTTTTAAAACAAAGTTTCTTGAAGCCATCTACCTCAATTTGGACTTTCCCATTATCTAAATCCATATCCTTTGCCACTCCAAGAGCCTGATCAATACTTGTGAGAGTCAGAATTGTCCAGTAATGGAGAGGCACGCCCATTGATTTTACCCAAAAGGTTATTTCTGATGGGTAGTTTGGTTCCACAACTAGCTTCCATCAGACTAATGAGATCATTTAATAATCGAAATGGTAAGGTTGCATCTTAGCTACCCCTTCAATATCTTCTTCCTTGTCGAAATCAAACTGGAACCATCCTAACCCCAAAAAAGGTCAAGTGACATTATTCTCCAATTTCTAGATCTTTGAGAGCATCACCAGAAGCGCTTTGATATACAGAAGAGTAGGATTCATACACATGCCAATCATTTTTTGGCATACCTTCAATCAACACTGATTTATCAAATTTTGGACTGAAATCTTCAATGTCTTGATGGTATCCTCCATTCTCTTACTACCTCCTGATCTGCCCACAAGTTGTCATTGGGTCCTTGACAAAAGTGATGAGAACTAATAAGACACCAAGGAGATTGGAAGAATTTAGAACTGCTATTGTGAGTGTGATGAAACTCATTGTGGTCTCGACTCCCTTTTTACACTCAATGATTCTTTGTAAGTTTCATTTTGTTTGTAGTATCCATTGAATACCAAGAATTTGTATCGCATATTGTAACCTTCTCAATATCCGGTGATTGATGGAACGAGAATATTGCTGACCTTGAAAATATTTACTTGTCATCTTTCTCTCAATCTCTGATCTGAAATCTTGATTTTGTATTAGTGCTTTTCTTAACTTGGTATAGATTATCTTTGTCAAATCTCTATCAAATCCCTTTATGTCTCCATTTGATTCTTTCGTAAAGATCGGATCTCTCAATCAATAGATTTGTATCTCCCTTTGAATACAAGTTCCAAAAGAGCCTCATTCTGTAATCGCACCCTAGAGATTGTCAATATCTGCATTTTTCCAATGACGAAATCATAGATGCTCCTTCTGAAGAATCCGCCATATCCCTCCGATTCGCTTGAGATCTTCATTATGAGGAGAATCCCCACCAGAATTAATTGATTTAACCCTCCAAATCCCCAAAATCGATCTCTGAATTCTCATCAAACTCCTAAGGTTGTGATTGGCGACATCAAATTTGTGGATTTCAATGCGTTTTTTTTGTAAAAACTGCCATGCAGTTACCATTCACGATTTTCAGACAGAAGCATTTTTTATTAAAAAAATGAAATCCGTTCACGCATACCAAGACGTTCATAATACACAGCAGATAAAATAACGCACTTCAATTCCGCCTATCAACTAATATCATGCGGTTCAATGAAAAACGCCTTTATACAGTGTACAATAAATAATGTTTTTATTCTAGATTAATATATTTCACCTATATATGACTACAAGTACGTGACACAAACTCATACTACTACCTCTCTTCCTTTTTTGGTTGTGTGAGCTAAACTAAAAAAAAACTCTCTCTTTTTCTACTCATTAAGGAAGAACGTCCAGTTCCTCCAAAAAAAAAAAGAACGTCCAGAATTTTAAAAGTATGGTTTGCTGCAGTGTATATAATTTAGAATATACATATATGTGAAAGAATGTTGCATAAGGTTTAATATACTCTCACTTTAAAAATATTGTCATAATCTTGTATAATTGGTTAGTAATGATGTTAGTTAATTATTTTAGACCGATGTGTACATGCGGTGTGATGAAAACAAAGTACTATTCACATTTATAGATAATACTTTATTTAAGACAAACACAAGTATACATGAGGTAGGTGATTTCTCTTTGTCAACATATATTTCATTTCATAATGCCCAATGGGCTACGTACAGAGGAATTAAAGTCTACAAGGCCCATTTAAAATAAAACATGTTTGGTAAGCAAATGACAAATCAATTGAAACTTGCATGTATCCATCTGTCTTCCACCGAAGAATGTCAGGGCCACATGGCAGCAAACTTGAAGGGTTTCTAGCATCTTCCACCGACCTCTCGATTCTCCACCGCCGTTGGTGTATTCTCCACCACTAATCCACTATCTTCACCATTTCAATCGCCACCATTCACAGACTTCAAACAGCCTCTGTAATTACCATCTATTGCCAGTCGCCTAAGCAAATGATCTCGTTCTTCAATCACCATCTTCATTTAACCCTAGAGATCTTGTAGAAACCGAGATGTAGACCATTTGTTAAGACATCTAATGAAAACCCCAACTCTTCTTAATCTAATCTCTCCCCCACCAAGAACAATCTCTCATTTTCAAGATATACAATCAACGAAGCACTACATGTGAAGTCTAATTTATTGGCCATAAAACAAGTAGATTTATAATCGTTTGATGTAATCGAGCTAAGATGACAAATCGAAGAACTAAGAAACATAGCCTATGGAATCTGGAATAAAGCAAGCAAAAGAAGGACTTTTTGAATCAAACCAAATCGAATCTAGATGATAAACACAAAAAATATCTTCGATATTGGTTTGAACAAACACAACAAAACGATAAAACAAAAATAAAATAAATCGCCACTGCGAAGAGTAGATCCGCTAACCGGAATAAAAGATTTGCTAAGCGAAAGATATTTACAGACAAAAAACAAAAGGGGGTGATCGGCAGCACCATCACCGACCACCGGAATAGCTTTCTTCTGATCAGAGTTCTAGTGAGAGACGAGAGGAAAAGAGAGATGAGGTAGGTGATTTTAAATTGTATAATCTCGGTTTCTCATTTTGTTTTTTTTTCATTTTGTTTTAGCCATTCCATTTCAGAATAGAAAAAGAAAACAAGACATCTTGCTCAGAAAAGAAAGAAAAGAAGACTTGCTCTCTACCTTGGACAACAAGTAAGTTTTTAATTGTAATTATTTTCTAGTATATAACTATTACAAATGAACTGATAATATAATTATTTAATAATTATCTTATGCATTTAAATAAAGTAATAATACATCACTTATAAATGAAATGAAAGTATAGTTATTTAGTTTTAAAACTGTGTACACTTTAGATAAATATATTTGTTTATCAGATTATATGTTTTTTGTCAGCTGTCATATTATATGTTTTACAATTTAGTTTAATGTATAAAAACAAAAAAAATTATAGTTTAGGTTAGTAAATTATATGATAATTAATTTTTATATAGTATGGACATTGGATAATATCACATATAGATTTTTAACATCAACCTACAAATAGATTTAATTATTTTTATTATAAATTAACTACTATAAACAGACTACCTTTTCTCTGTATTTATCATATTTATATATATATATATATATATATAATTAATTACTATTTTAAAGTTATAATATAAACTATATACCATATATAAATATGTTAAATAATAAGATTTAACAATTGTTAAGAGTATATTAAGTAACTATAATCTATACAAATTATACCTTACAATGTTTACATAATATGATTACTTACTGTAAATTATAATAATGTAGCTTTATACATTTAAATAAATTTGTTATTTTTATATACAAATGAGTTGAAAAACAAAAACATAATCATTATATAAGAAAACTACTATTTCTTAACAATGCGATCAACTTTATGTTAGAAAGGTAATAGTTTACATACATATTTAGGATTCTATAGTATTAACTATTACATTCAAATTGAAGGTGAAGATGTCGTCCAATCGCCACCGAAATACCAGCTCTTGCAGACCAACAAATTCAAACCAACTGGCGGAAGATTCAACTCTTCCCGCAGAAGCAACTTTAAGGATAAATTTTTACTAATTTTGACTTATAAATTTTGTAAATTTATTTTTAGTACTAATGTTATAATTTATACATTTGTAGAATAAAAAACGTTTTAGTCCCATGTTTCACACTTGCTCGGACCTTCCATTGACAACCACTAACACGACATGTTGCCACAAACAGAGTTTTCGTTGACTTGAATATTCTGAAGGAGAACCTACGCCTCACCGCTGTCAACCACAACTCTGAAAGCAGTGCATCCTTACTAGCAAAACTCTGGTTGACATAGATTCTGTCTGCAGATGATCCTTCTCCTTCACAACCATATGCCCCTTTGTAATCATCAAAACAGATTTCATCATCTTCTTCCTCATCCTCGTCTTTAACTTTTCCATACTCACTATAATCCTCAGCATCAGCGACAACAGGGATGTCAGCATCCTCCTCCCCATCATGATCCTCAGCTTCATGCCCCTCCTCAGCTTCATGCCCCTCCTCAGCTTCATCCCCCTCCTCAGCTTCATCTCCCTCTTCATCTTCATCGCTCACATCAGCTTCATCCCCCTCCTCAGCTTCATCCCCCTCCTCAGCTTCATCCCTTTCCTCTGAAACCGTTCTCATCTTGCTAAAGCTTGATACACAAAGACGTACTTCATGCGTTTTAGTTATCTCGAGCAAGTTCCGAACTTTTCTATCACTTGTAACATGAATAGGAGGAAGGTCTGGAGCCATCTGTTGTAATGAGTAGGTTAGCTCCATAGACTCTGTGTTCATGTCCAGGTTATAATCTTCTTGAGCCATTGCAACAAGATCAGCATGTGTCGAACCTTCACTCAAAAATAACATTCTCGCTCCTTTGAAATGATCAACCACAAAATTCCAACATCCATCTTTCAACAACCATTCTCCACACACTGCATGTAACTGACGCATCATCTGAAAAAGTCAAAATAAAACACATTAGCAAACTTAGAACAAAGAAAACGAAAGTTTATTAAAGATCGAAGCGGACGACTTCAATCTAAGTTGTCCAGACGACTAAACTATACGTCGTCTGGTCAACGCAGAGGTTATTTTTGCAATTGACTTTGAAATCTGTTATTTCGGACGACTGAAAAATAAGTCGTCTACTATTGTTTGGTTAAAAAAAAACTCCAAAAAACCTAGACGACTTACATTTCAGTCGTCATAGGTTAGTTTTGCATTTGACTGGATTATTTCAGAAGTTTGACTTTCCTGGACGACTTACATTTCAGTCGTCTAGGAAAATTAAAATAATAATATTTTTTTAAAAGTAGACGACTTACAGTTAAGTCATCATAGGTTAGTTTTGCAATTGAAAAAAAAAACTTCAAGATTTAATTATATACAAACGACTTATAATTCAGTTGTCCGCGAGACGACTTACATGTAAGTCGTCCAGGATTTACGAGGTTTGACCAGAATCTCGGAAAAAAATCCTTATAAGTCGTCTGTGTATAATTAAATCTTGAAGTTTTTTTTTTTCAATTGCAAAACTAACCTATGACTACTTAATTGTAAGTCGTTTACTTTTTAAAAAATATTATTATTTTAATTTTCGCCAGATGACTGAAATGTAAGTCGTCTGGGGAAGTCAAACTTCTGAAATTATCCAGTCAAATGCAAAACTAACCTATGACGACTGAAATGTAAGTAGTCTAGGTTCTTTGGAAATTTTTTTGAAACCAAACAAAAACAGATGACTTAACTTTCAGCCGTCTCAGGTTACAAATTTCAAAGCCAATTGCAAAAATAACCTCTGCATTGACCAGACGACTTCCAGGTAAGTCGTCTACAGCCAGACGACTTCCCAAGTAAGTCGTCTGACGAACAGATCTGGAAAAAAACTCGATGTCATACCTTAAATTGGTGAGATAAGTTCCTTAGCATACATAAAGCTTCTCCAAGCACACAGAATCGTTAGCTTCTATGACTCTATGAACCATAAAAATTTTAGAATCAAAATCTTGAGTTTTTTTAGTTCATTGTGGAAAGAAAGTGAGAGATATGTTGTGTTTAGTTCATAAGAATGGAAAAAGAAGAAGGGTAAATCGATTTTGGGAGCATTAAGAGCTTCAAATTGGTTGTTCATGGTGGTTGTGGTATTGATGACAATGGCAATCTTGTAATTACTTGAAGATGATGAGGGTGAGAGAGTAAAAATATCATTTTCGAAAAGAAAAAAAAAATTGATGGCATTTTCGTAAGTTATATGAACTTGTGGGGTGAATAGGGCAAAACCAATTTTCAAAAAAAAAAGAGGTTAGTTTTGTGTTTGACTTTAAGTTGTAGGTCAATTTTGCAAAAAGTCCTATAAATGAAGTACTGGAGTAACGTACAAAGGCCATGACTTGTTTTCGTCAACGTCAATAATTATTTGTGATGATGTACGTTTCATGATATTAACTATAGTATATAGTAATCGATGATGTAACTTGCGACGTCCTCGTGAATGGAGCTTCAAATAAGACACTTTCTTTATGCTATGTATATTTTCATATACTAAAAGAAATACTTTTATAGGATCTTTAAATCAGGAGTGTTAAAGCGACCACAATGGCGATTAGAAACTTAGGGTCCGAATGGTGACCGCATAATTAGTAATATTAGCGGAATGAAATTTAAGTGCGGTATGGTTTAACTGTGGTTCATGCGGTTTGTGGGACAAGTGCGTTTTTGACAAAATTAGCAGTGCGGAATTGTGATGATTCGTGAACATGTATAGTTTGCAAAATTGAACAATTAAAAAGAAAATAATGTTAAACAAAAATATCAATGAAATTAATATAATTTAAAGTTAAATGTTCTATTTACTGATGTGATTTAATTTCTTATTTAATGAAATTAATACCAAAATTTCATCTGAATTAAAAAATTTAAATTACATATAAATTAAAAAATAAGTAAAATACAAAAAAAAACATTATCGACTATTTTGATTTTTCCATAACATATTTGCAATGCTATCTCTTATTTGTGCCATTTGTTCTCTGTATGTCGTATAAATTTCTTCTGTATCAGCAATATCAGGTTCCGAATCTCTGTTATCCAGTCTCGTATCTGGCATTGTATTTGTGAAGTCTTCATCCGAGTAGTTTGAAATTTTGATAACCTAAAGAAAGTGGAGGGTTAATGTAATCTCATTGTAGCCATTACCACTCTTTTTTGAACGTGTATATTGTATCTTGGAAAATCAGATAGAACCCTCCATTTTTTCTTCTAAACTCCAAATGTTCTCTAAATAACGGAACGTAAAGACACGTGATACCGGTTGAATAATTCTTGTTTATTTCTAGGAGAAGGACCAAAGTTGAACTGAGACATATAATATCTCACAACTTCATTTTGTGATGATCTATATGGAACTAAAAATCCTTGCTTGTTTGGGTAGCCTAAATCAACAAGATAATATTTATCTCGTGGGGGAAAAGGAAACTCAGAATCATTTTGTTGTGCCATTGCCAGAACAACAGTATCATGACAAGAACCCAGTGCTCCATTCCATATATATGTGAATAACATATTCAAATCATAAATTGCCATGATGTTCAAAGATGTATTATCATGTCAATTCCAATACATTCCTTGTAACTCATGCTCCACTTTTACGCATATATGAGTCCCACCCATAGCTCCAACGAATTCACTGAAAAAAGGATAATATCTTTGATCTGAGTAAAGTTTTTCAGGAATTCGCATTAGCTCTTGTCAGGTTGGAGCTCTAATATAATCACATGACAATAGTTCTGTTGCCGTAAGAAATTCCATAAATTTTCTTTGAATCGTCTCCTGATTTTGTCTAAATCTCAACCAACATCTCTTTGAACTTCATTATGCCCACATATATGTAGAAACATAGCCACACTTTCTTCAGTATTTACATTTAGTGTTGGTTGTAGACCATAGCTTGTTTGTAGTGTATCACACAATGAGCAGAAACACAGCAGTGACATTCGTAATAACTGAAGATAAGCATCATCATCTTCTTGTAGTCGTCGCCATATATTTCTCCAACCTAGACCTCTATCGGTTTGTACTGGTGCCCTTTCAAAATAGCGATGATAATAAGTCAAAGTTGGATTGATTATTAACTCTGCAAATTGCTCATTTTCCTAATTCCACATTTCAATTCTCTCTTCATAACTTAGGTTGTGTATACCTTGTGCTCATAATTGACATATACGGAAAGCCTGAAATTTTAAACATGAAATAAAATAACCCATCAGTAAATATATAATATATTAACCAAATAAAAATGATTATAACGCTAAAAACATATCAATATTTTACAATAAAAACTAGAATATAGTACAACTATCAAAAAAACTAATATTCGTCTTCTGAGTAATTTTGATGACTTTCGTTTATATTTATAGATGTTCCCCATATGTTGAATAAACCTCATGGTCTAGGTGTATATGAAGTATCAGCATTATAGTTTTGTGAAGTTCTGACTGCTGCATTATTTTCTTGAGTATTCCTCACACTTTCTTCTTCATTTCCAACGGAAAATCTATATTGAACAATTGTTGGATTCGTCCTTGATGGTCCGTCTTGTTGAAAGTTTGATGAAATCCCCCACCCTGAAGTATTTTGTGAAAGCCCCCACTGTAAAGCATTTGGTGGTGTGTCCCACTCTGAAGCATTTGGTGGCGTACTCCACTGTGAAATATTTGGCCGTGGTCTCCATTGTTGAGAATTTGATGGTGTGCCCCATTGTTGAGAAGTTGGCGGTGTGTTCCATTGTTGAGCATTTGGTGGTTGTCCCTATTGTTGAGTTGGCTGGGGTGAACCCCATTGTTGAGCATTAGGTTGTGTCCCCCATCTTGAAACACTTGGCAGTGTGCCCCATTGCTGAGCATTTGGTGGTATACCCCATTGCTGAGCATTTGGTGGTGTACCCCATTGTTGAGCAGTTGACGGTGTGCCCCACTGTTGACTATATGAACTCTCACATGATTGGTCAACACCTAACTGTTTTGGCATATCTTCGTTGTTTCGCGAAACACCAGTCGTAGCTTCAAATAATTGTAACTTATCTTCGTCGATGCTTCCAGCTATATCAAGAAAATACTTACGCCAAAAGACTAACTCTTTAAGAGTATTAAGGCATGTCCAGTAAAATCTTCCTTTTGGAATGCTTAGAGCAAGAAATATTTCTTCTGCTTTTTTCCATTCATCATAGTTTTCTTGGTCAAAAGCACCTGGACGAAGTTGTTGTAAACTTTGTCGTTGAAATTCTATATATCCAGCGATAGTGTTTTGCAATGTTGTCTCAAAAAAAATGATCTTCTTCTATTTCCTCGTGACCCACTCTTGAGAGGAACTCGAGAAGTTTCTCCTAATCTATGAGATGTGGTTCCACGTCTAGCGCTTGATTGTAAATTTTGTCTCCCTCATTGATGGCCTCTACGAACTGTTTTATTGGTATCTTCATTCAAATGATGTGTCCCATCGTCAACTATAACACGATACACTTCTCGTCTTCCATCTCTTAAGGTTGTGTTTGTGGTCGATCACCACTATATGTGTCCGATCCATCGTCAACTTCTTCATCTACTAAACGTGTGTTGATCAACTCTTCTCTTCGTTGGCGTGCAGATGGTTGAGATTGCGATTGAACATCATGTAGTGCGAAACATCGTACCATCACCTCCCAAAAAATGGGTGGCTTTCGGTTCAAGCTTTTTGTTAATTTACATCCCTGCAAGTATACAACCATTAGATTATTTTATATGTAACTATTTGATTTTGTTATTATAAAAATTATGTATACTCACGACTTCACGTTCTTCCACCATGCTTCAGACGCATATATCATAGATGTATCAGGATCAACCGAGATACCAATAAAACTCATCAGAGTTTTCCATCTCTTATAACTTTTTTTGAATTCATCAAACTTGTTTGTGAAGAAATTATAAGTTATATTCATATTGAACGCTCGGTTTAATTTGTCAACCATATACTCTCTACCGATAGTTGATGAATTTTTAAGAGTATAATCATCCAAAGCAACTGCTTCGTCGAACAATTGAATTAATGTTTTTTTTTGTATGTATGACCATTTGTATTGTAACCAAGTATTTGGCAACTCATACATGTTCCATCCCAGACAGAATCGCTCAGCGGAAACGTTGTACTCCGAAGTAAATTGGTCGACTTTTCATAGATCGAGTTGGAATCATTGATGGGTTGAATCCGCAGCATATCAAAGATGCAATGAAGAACATGTTTGGCATGACACTTGATTACACCACTTCATACAGAGCATTGTTATATGCGCAAGAAATGGTGAGAGGATCAGCAGAAGACGGGTATGAGCGACTGCCTTCATATTTGGAGTAAATCAAGGCAGCAAATCCGGGTTCTATCACAGCTATAGAACTTGATTCTCTGAATAGATTTAAGTATATATTTCTTGCTTTTGGAGCTTCGATCAGAGGATTTAAGTATCAGAGACGGGTCATTGTGGTGGATGGGACTCACCTAAGTGGGAAGTATGGGGGTACTATGTTGGTTGCAGCCGCACAAGACAGTAATTTTCAGATATATCCATTGGCTTTTGGGATCGTAGATGGTGAGAATAATGAATCTTGGGAATGGTTTTTCACAAAATTGGCGAGCTGTGTATCTGATGAGTATCCTCTGGTGATAGTCTCCGACAGGCACGCCTCCATTATAAATGCGTGTGAAAAGGTGTTTCCTTGGGTAACCCGAGGAATATGTTATTATCACCTTCAAGAGAATATTGTCAAAAAGTATAAAGGGAAGCATCTCTTGTACTTCGTGAAAGGTGCTGCTTATGCTCATACACTTTACGATTTTGATCGGTACATGGATGAGATATGGAGTGCAAATCCGGATCTTGCTGAGTATCTGGAGGAAGCCGATGTGACCCTATGGTCTAGGGTTCATTGTCAGGGAGACATGTACAACTTAAAAACGAGCAATATCGCTGAATCAATTAACTCCGCACTGAAGCGAGCAAGAGGATTTCCTATTCAGTTCCTGCTGGAGTTCATAAGGGAGAAGCTAGGAAGGTGGTACTGGAAAAGGAGAGGAGATGCTTTGAGTCTTACAACTCAACATAGTCGGGGTGTTGAACACTTGCTTGCTGTCCGAGAGGAGAACGCGTATACTCTGAGAGTCCAACAAATTGATGGATGGAAGTTCTTTGTGAAAGGTGGAAATAGGGACTGTAATGTTGATCTGGAACTTCAAAAGTGTGATTGTGGTGTCTATCAAGTCGAGAAAATACCTTGCTCTCATGCTATAGCAGCTGGAACAGCAGCTGGTGTGCATAAATCCACACTTGTGTGGCCGGTCTACTCAAAGGATACTTTGTTTGCAGGATACTCAGAGAATATATATCCTTGTGTTGGACAACTTGTTGAGGCACGCACATGCTTTCCTCCGGAAGTAAAGCGTGGTCCGGGGAGACAGAAGAAATCAAGATGGCAATCTTGGTTGGAGCTATCCAGGATGAGAGGACGCAAACCCCGGAAGCAACACAGGGTTTATAGGTGCTCAGTCTGCAAAGAAATTGGCCATAAACGTCCACAATGTAAGAACTGACGTGGAAGACCTTTAAGTAAGTCGTCCAGAAGACCTTCTGGTTAGTCGTCCAACGTCTTAACTAGAATTTTCTTCTGGTTAGTCGTCCAGAAGACCTTTAAGTAAGTCGTCCAGAAGACCTTCTGGTTAGTCGTCCAACGTCTTAACTAGAATTTTCTTCTGGTTAGTCGTCCAGAAGACCTTTAAGTAAGTCGTCCACAATGATTTTCTATGTTTTATGAACTTCTCTGTAGACTCCATGTTTTATGATTTTCTATGTTTTATGAACTTCTCTGTAGACTCTATGTTTTATGAATTTGTATGTTTTATGAACTTTTCTTTGTAGACCTTCTATGTTAAATCGTCCAAACTAATTCCAACGACAGTGCAATTTAAAAAAGACAAGTTAAACATTACATATTCCGAAAGGTTACTGCACTACCAAACTAATTTCCTACGGAATTCTAGTTTGGTATGAGGATAGGTTACAAAAAACATCATCCTATCCTGACCCTGTTAATTTCCCCTAATCTACCATACTACAGTACACAAAAGCATCAAGTTCAAATACAATCGCAACAGCACACAATAACACATCCAATATCTAATCATACGTTGCAAGGTTCTCATTATTGTCTTGGTTTTCCCATTCATGGCACATAGGAAGCTCTCGAAATATATCCAGCGCCATCTTCTCCCTGATGGTCTTCCCGTTTTTTTTGTCAAACGGTGGGAAATTCCATCCCAAGAGCATGACATTCAATGTACTTCAGAGTGAAGGGGCCACAATCACCAGCTCGGCACTGATGTACTCCAACGGTTTGTCTCGCATATGTGTATGGCTCCAATGTGTATTGAACCTTTTGTTCGTCAGAGAGCGCACACTCAACAAGCATATAAGGGACCATTGTGACAAAAGGCTCCATTACCTCATCGAGTTCTTCAGGGCTAATATGAGAGACAATGCTGTCCCAGACAACGATGTGCTTCTTAGGGATTGATATCCATATAGCAATCCAATGCTGGTTCTTGATGTTCACAGGTGCATAGATATCATCCACATCCACCCCCCAAACCTTCTTAGATTTGCAAAAAGAAGGTATCACGCCTGCATGATAATTCCACGCCCCACCAGGGAGTCTTCTTCCTAAACCGTTGGCATCAGGAGCGTCGCTCTTAAAATCAGGGTAGGAGGCCCTCCACTGCCGAGAAAATATATGATCAAAAAAGCACATTCTGTCGCTCCAGAAATGTTCTGGATGGTTTTGGTACCGTTGCCTCATTAAATTAATAAAAGCATCCATTTGCTGCATATAAAACAATACAAGTCAAAAAAACTTACAGACGACTTACAGACGACTTATACAAGTAAGACGACTTACAGACGACTTACAGACGACTACCAGACGACTTAGAGACGACTTACAGACGACTTACGTAAGATAACTACCAGACGACTTATAGACGACTTACAGACGTAAGATAACTATGAGACGACTCACAGACGACTCACAGACGACTTATACAAATCAGAAAAGTACCAGATAACTACCAGACGACTTATATAAGAGTAAGAAAATAGCAGAAGACTTACATGGTCGGTCAGCCATTCTAAGAGGGTTTGGAGGACCTGATAAAATCGACTTGGACATCTACGTGGTTTTTTTTTTCAGAGGCAGTTTATAAGAACTGCAAACACAAAATGTAAATAATCAAATGGAAGCTTTTTTTAATCAAATATAAATAAGCATATTTTTAACAGCAACTTACGGATCTTTTTGCACCCATGCAGTGAGCTCCTTCGACTTCATCTTGTCATAGGGTGCAAAAGGATCATAGCCTCTGCCAACCTGTTTGTTTGGAATGATCTGTTTGGCAGTGCTGTTTCCCTTAAAAGGAGTTTTCTGTGTGGGAGCAATCTTCCTTTCTCGCACACTTTTTTTACGGAGATTCACCAAAGCAGTCTCCTTCTTTGTCTGCCTTCTAGCTTCTTCAACGAGTAAATCTGAAGCAGTGGAAACTTGTTTGTCCAATAAAAGAACGCTAGGATCATCACTCGGTAAGTCGTCTGCAGGTCTCACAAGACAGAGCTCTCTCGAGGAACTCGGTTCTGTAGTAAGACTCGGTTCTTTGGCTTCCTTCCGTCCTCCTTTCGCCCCATTCACACTTTCACTCTGCAATTTCGAGTTCACATTGTGTTTAAAAACTATTAACAAAAGCCCTTACAGCAAAGATCAAATTCACACTAGAAACAAAGCACACATTTTCAGAATCAAGGCATACAGTGGTTCATCAAAGCACACTAGAAACAAAGCACACATGTTCATCAAAGCACACAAGAAACAAAGCACATCAGTCCTGACTCTTCCTAACACTTTTCCTAGTGACTCTCTTCTCTGCAATTTTGGGAGAGGTTTTGGTACTAACCCCGGGTTCGTCAACAGGTTTTGGTGGATTTGAAGTGGTTGTAAGTTGACGATCATCAGATGAACCCCCTTTGTTGGTGATTTCCACCTTCTTCTCCACAGCTACCATCCTATCCCCCAGTAACTTGAGCTCCCTAAGGCACGTCCCAAAGCCAAGATTAATGGCATCAGATATGTCCTTCAAGGACTTTTCAATCTGCTGATGCGTCATCCCTTCACTACGAGCTTTCTTCCGAGGTCTGCTACTTTCTTCCTTCACAACACTCTCTGACTTCATTGTAGTTTTTTCCGTCTTCACGGGACTCACTTCATTCTTCCCTGGACTCACTTCCATCTTCACAACCTTGCGAGTACCGGTGACTTGCCAGCATTCCATGGTCCACTCCCATCCAGGATCATTAAACATGACTTTAATTATGTTATCCGCGGCATGGTCATCTACGTCTCCGTCCCATTTTGGAAACATTTCATCAAAATCCTTCTGAACGAAGTTCTTCACGATAGTCTGCAATAAATAAAAGATATAAACTTAGTTAAGTCGTCTGAGAAGTATTTTTTTCTCAGACGACTTTAAGTCGCCTGAGTGGTCTTTTTGTTGGAAGACTTCCAGACGACTTAACTTTAAGTCGTCTGAGAAGTCTTAGGAGTGAAGTTAAGTACCTGTTTATTGATAGCTGCCTTAAAACATTTGCGTTGTCTTTTGCCACCCTTGTAAGCCAGCAACAGTGGAGACGGTCTGTTTGGTATGGGAGACCCATAATTAGCACCCAATTCTGGCATAGCATAGTACGCCCACACTTGGAGCACTTGTATGAACCCATCAACAGTGTAACCAGTTTGCGTCAAGTCTTTTGCCTTCAGAGAATCCATCAGCACCTTAAACGCCACTCTCCCCCATGGATAATTCTCAAATTTTTCTAAATCCATCACTAGCCTTGCAAGACTAGCTGATGTAGCGGATGAGAACTTTTTCCCTTCGATGTATCCTGCGTAGATGGCAAGGTATCCCAGCCGCATGTGATCATCCCGAGACCACTCGTCGCAGTTGTAAAATACTTTTGTTATCTGTTCAATACTTGGCCCAGTATCGAGATCAACACGCATCTTCTCCCAGAAAGCAGCCATCTCCGTCGTAACCTCACACCTTGGATTTTCCAGGTCCTTGATGTAATCGCAGTTCAGCCCAGTGAGGTGTTCAAACTCTATCAGTGAAAACCTCACAGGTTGTGAAACGACAAGACTCCAGAGCTCAAAATTCTTCTTGATGTCCAGCTGGAAACAGAGCAAAAAATGTAACAGCCTTGAAGTCCAACCAAAGTCAAGCTCCTTGAATTTGATGAACACTCCCAACTTCGACGCCTTCAGATCCTCATATTCGTCAGCTGTGAGACAATCACATAGAGCTTTAAACAACTTTGTGTCATCAGAATGATACGAAATGCTCATGATTGCATCGGGCTCTTCTCCTAATGTAAACATCCTCGGCGGGAGTTCTGGTAAATCCATTTTAAGGCCTGCAAATAATCACAAACAACCATCTCAAACACATAGGTTGCGCACTATGCTAAATATTATAGAAGACTTGCAGACGGCTTCCAGGAAGTGAGAAGACTACTCAGACGACTTCCAGGAAGTGAGAAGACTACTTGGACGACTTCCAGGAAGTCTTCTACGTAGCGACCGAGCGATCGTCCCGCTCGGTCGCTATGTAGCGACCGAGAGATCGTCCCGCTCGGTCGCTACGTAGCGACCGAGCTCGACCAAGCTCGGTCGCTACGTAGCGACCGAGCGATCGTCCCGCTCGGTCGCTACGTAGCGACCAAGCTCGAGCCAAAGCTTGGTCGCTACGTAGCGACCGAGCGATCGTCCCGCTCGGTCGCTACGTAGCGACCGAGCGATCGTCCCGCTCGGTCGCTACGTAGCGACCGAGCTCAGCCAAGCTCGGTCGCTACGTAGCGACCGAGCGATCGTCCCGCTCGGTCGCTATGTAGCGACCGAGCTCAAGCCAAAGCTCGGTTGCTACGTAGCGACCGAGCGCTCGTCCCGCTTGGTCGCTACGTAGCGACCGGGCTCGAGTCAAAGTTTGGTGGCTGTGTAGCGATTGAACCTTTCCGAACATCGATACGACACCAATCATTGCATTCTCGTCAAACCTTCGAATGCTATCTCCCGAAGACCGTAGCAAGCTCAGTCCATGTTTCCCGCTATTCTAATTCATCGATCAAACTTCGCGGATTAGAAACAGCGGAAAAGTCGTAGTAAACGCGTCGAGTCAGAAGACGGCCCAAAGAGACCTAAAACACGACTAGAGGCCCATCCTACGATTTTCCTAACCAAAAGCCCGTAAACCACAGCATGGTTCACGCTTGGCCCACAAGGAAGGATAAATGTCAAGTTTCCGCGGATAAATACGGAAGTTTTGAAGATAATTGTGAAGATCGGGAAAAATGGAATATCTCCATTTTTATGCTATGACGGCTTAAGGGCAGAAGAGTAAAAGCGTAAACCGACCTTGGAGCTAGTATATAAGGAGTCCTAGGCGAGAAGCAAGGGGGGAGAACTTTTCAGAGCAAACTTAGCACTTAGAGCAATTTAGGCAATTTTCCGTTTTTGTTATTTCGAGCTGCGACTCAATTAGGTTTAGCCGTCTTAGGGTTACTAAAACTAGGAATCTCGCCGACAGCTCTCGAGCCCAGGCCTATACCTTGTTGTAAACGCTCATACGCAAATTCGGAATAAGATATTCTTTGATCTCTTTTTCGATTTCTTATACTTTATCGTTGTTATTCTCGTGTTCTGATTGCTTGACGTGTGGTAATTAGCAGATATCCGGGTCCTCTGGGAAATTAGGGTTTTCCTAGTTTCCTTATTTAAACGGAAATCGACAGTGTGAATTTTGGTTCCCACAGTTTGGCGCTAGAAGGAGGGGGGGTACGGATCAATCTAACCCGCAAAAGCCACACAACTCTCAATCAGACATGTCAACTAACGACGCGGATAACGTGCAAACTCCTCTTAACGGAGGCAGCGGCACCGATCTCCACACTCCAGTAGTGGATGTATCCGCGGCCAACGCGCAAGCCAACGCCGCGACGCTCGAGGAGTTTAAAAAGATGTTCGCCACCTATGAAAAAAGGTCGGAAGAACAGGATAAGCTCGTGAATATCTTGACCAAACAGGTTGAAACCTTAACGGCAAGGACCCAAGCTATCCGTCCCCGCGGAACCACCAAAATCCGCGGGAAGAGGCTCGACTTCGCCACCCCACTCGATAGAGCAGGAGTCGCGCGGGAACGACCTTCCGGTCAAAACCCTAGCGAGAAATCTCCCATCGAAAAGGGGAACCCTGAAAATCTTCCGCCCCCTGCAAAGGACTCGGAGGATAACAAAGCCGAACACATTGACCTGGATCCTAGCGATGTCTCCAACGACACCGACGAGGATGTCGACAGACATCCAAGAAGGACCAGGAGCCGATCTGCTCGGGACGGCTCCCCGTTCGAAAAACCAATGACGGAAGAAGAAGAAATCACCAATTGGAACGAACAGGAGGAGCTGGCTGAAAGGCAAACCAAGCTCACTCGCAGTAAACGCCGACAGGCTCAGAAATCTACTGACGATACATCGGATATCCGCGTTCTTCGCGACTACATCACCAAGACTGCGGCAGAAGTGAGAGCCGTAAAGTCTCAAATCCATCATGCTACTAGTGCTGCCCCCGAGATCGATCGACTGCTGGAAGGAGCTCGAAAGACCCCTTTACCAGTCGCATTTCGGACATGAGGGTGTCCGATCCGGAAAAAATCAAAGTACCAAAGTACGATGGTACGGCCTATCCAAAAGCGCACCTTCAGGCTTTCCACATCGCGATGGGAAGAGCAAGACTGAAGGACGGCGAAAAGGATGCCGGCTATTGCCGCCTGTTCGTCGAAAATCTTGAAGGAGCAGCGCTCGAATGGTTCGCACGCCTTCGTCGCACCACCATCGGGAGTTTCTGACAGCTCGCATCGGAATTTCTCAAACAGTACTCTGTATTCATATACAGAGAAACTTCCGATGTTGACCTCTGGATTCTCTCCCAGAGGGAGGACGAACCCCTCCGCGAGTTTATCAGTCGGTTCAAGCTGATAATGTCCAGGGTCAGCGGGATAAGCGACAAAGTGGCCATCGACGCGCTGAGAAAGACGCTCTGGTACAAGTCGAAATTCAGAAAGTGGATAACTCTCGACAAACCGCGAACGATCCAGGACGCCCTCCACAAAGCAACGGACTACATCATAGTCGAGGAAGAAACTAAAGTCTTATCGCAAAAACATAAGACGGCAAGACCATCCCCGAAAGACGTGGATCCGAAAGGGAAAAAGAAGAACTCTCGTAACGACAAGTACGTCCATCACGAGGGGGAAGATCTCCAAGGAGCGCATAACTATGCGATCAATTCGGATCAAGGCCGGACCACGGGTAACACATGGACTCGCAATCAAGGGTATGACGAAAACACCTTCTGCGAGTTCCACCAATCCCGGGGACACTCCACGACCAATTGCAAAGTCTTGGGAGCAAGACTGGCCGCGAAGCTACTCGCTGGAGAGCTCTCGGAAATAACTAGCGTCAAGGATCTCATCCTCGATTATGATCGCCCTCCAAAGACGGACAGAAATCCGTCCGCTGAAAAATCCCCTCAACGAAACCAACCTGGGGTTAAACGCGGTAGGAGACCGGACGACAAGGGGAACGATAACAATCGTCGCAGAGTTAATATGATCATCGGAGGATCACAATACTGCGGCGATACCGTGTCGGCCATCAAGGCTTACCAACGGAAGGCAGAGTCAAGTGCAAATTGGCCTACATGGTCTCCTCCTCGAGACGGCCAAAGTTGCTCGATCACCTTCACAGAGGAAGAAGCCGGCGGTATCGACCAACCTCACTGCGACCCGCTCGTCATAGATCTCGTCATACGAGATTTAGAAGTCGGAAGGGTACTTGTCGACACGGGGAGCACGGTCAACGTAATCTTCCGCTACACTCTCAAGCGGATGAGCATCGAACTCAGAGAAGTAATTCCGACGCCAAAACCGCTCACGGGTATTTCAGGCGAAGTATCGATGACTCTCGGATCGATCCAATTGCCAGTCATGGCCAAGGAGATCACAAAAATTGTCGAGTTCGCGGTAGTAGATCGTCCCTGTAACACCCCAAAACCAGCCCATTTAAAAATTTTAAATGCTAATGGGTTCTCTGCAGCCCAATTAGAAAACCCTAGGGTTTTCCCCACCTCTTCCCCTATAAAAGCAAGCCTCCACTTCTTTTTCTCTCATCAGAAATCTAGAAGCGAAGCCCTGCAGAGAATCCCCGGAGACTGGAAGCCCTAGCCGTCGACTCCTTCTCTCTCTCTCCCGCGCCGTCTCTCTCCTCTTTCTCTCTCTTCGCCGCGTCTCTCTTCCCTCTCTCTCCTCGCCGCGACTCCTTCTCTCCTCCTCTCTCTCGGCCGTGTCTCTCTCTCCTCGCCGTGAGCAGCCGCGAGTGGTGGTGGTGGTGGCCGCGTGGTGTCACAGATCTCAGATCCCGTTTTCTCTTACCTCCTATTCTCAGATCCAGATCCAGATCAAGGCTAAGGTGAGGTGTTCTATTCCAGATCTTGTTCATGTTCTTTTATACTGTTGAATGTGGAATTAGGATGGTTTAGATCCTGATTGATGATTAGGTTGATAGATCATACTGCATAAGAACGCTCGTTCTGATTAAGGACAGTAAATGGATTGTTTGTGTTGATTGAAAGATGAATGAGTGATTGGTTGATGAACTATTCTTGATTGTGGTTGAAAGCTAGGATGCTTAGAAGGAATTAAAAGTAGGTTAATAGCAGACGCTAACCGGTTGATTAGATGAATGATAGGACATCCTTGAAATGGTTGTTTATTGAATTGAATGAGACACCGAGAACGGGTGGCGTCTAGAAATGAAAGAAAGGAAAGAATCTAAAGAAAAAGGAAATGAAGAAAGAAAAGGAAATGATAAGAAAAAGGGTTTGAAAATGAATGATTAGAAAGGTACCCGGGAAGGGTGGGATAAATCACCCAAGAAGGGTGGGATAAATCACCCAAGAAGGGTGGGATAAATTACCCGGGGAAGGGTGGAAAGAAAGGAAACGCGGCGGCCGTAGCGTTCAAAAACGGCGGAGATGCGGGGCCATAGCATCGGATAAAAATGGCAGGGTAAGAATAGAGGCGCCGGTAAGATTGAGTCACGCCGAGTCTTGGCGGGAAGGGGTCGTAATACACTGCAAAGGCGGTCCGAACCCGAGGAACTGGGCGGCGGGCCTACCAGGGCAGGCGACTTCACAGGAAGCAGCAAGAAAAGGGGAGGAATGGTCCGCTTGAGCTGTGTAGGGCCTAAAGTCCTAGGATGATGGAAGGTCTTAATTAATAAACCGTATTCTGTGTTTGAGTGATGACTGAGTTCATCACAGTGCTTGATTGTGAAATGAAACCTAATAACTAGCTGATAGGTTGCATCGACTGAGTGTAGTGACTAGACGGTTCTCGTTTCGCATTGAGCCGTATAGAGGCTCATGGGGGAGACTGGTCTAGAATCGCCTCACTGAGTATTAGTACTCACCCCTCTTTTCCCTCCCCCTTTTGCAGAACTATAAGTGGAAATGTCAACGGTAAGGAAGGAAATGCAACTGAAACTCATGGGACCAGAAACGGGACACACGGAGATGTCGGGAAAATAGACATGTGTGTCCTAAACCCCGCGCCCCGGAACCCCGGTTGGAAATGGGGAGGGGCGGGTGTTACAATTGGTATCAGAGCCAGGTTAAGGTCCCTTAATACTAACTTAAGGGATCAGCATTTCTCACCATTGCCCATTTCCCTTATGGTTCTGTTCGACCGTCATAGCTAATGTTGAAGGAGATTTCGAACAGCTCAGAGTTTCCGGCCAAGATCGGGTTAACAATAAGTCTTTGTACTGCGGTGTAGTGGAGTTTCAGAGGTTCAGAAATGGGTAACAAGGAGTTGTAAGGCAAGTATACAGAGGGATTAGTCGCCTAGCACGTCAAGTCAAAGGGGTAATGGAAAGCTGGACATTCGAGCTGGAGGGAAGCGTCTCGCGGACGACACCGCCCCACACCGGGCCGGGGAGGCCGGGGAAGGAATGACGGACGCAAGGCCGAGGCGTGCGCAGCTTCACGGAGGGATTAAACCCTGCAAAGAAATGGACTTCTGGCATTCAGATATCACAGTGAAGCTTGTTCCCAGTAAAAAAAAAAAAAAAAAAAAAAAAAAAAAAAAAAAAAAGGGGAAACATGGGCGTGGGCCGCCGACGAGGAAGGAGCAACACCGGGGCGGCCAAGGGACGGTCGGATGCACAGTAGGAGAAAACTGATTCCAGATTAGGGTAACTAAGCTAAGGATCATCTTGGGGTAAAAAGGACGATGGAGGATCATCTTGGGGTAAAAAGGATGATGGAGGATCATCTTGGGGTAAAAAGGATGATGGAGGGTCATCTTGGAGCAGAATGCAAAATGCTAATATAGATATGAGATCTTCATAGGGAAAAAGTGTTGACTGTAAAAAGGATCATCTTGGGGCAAAAAGGGATGATAAGAACCACACTGGGGATATTGTCTGTTAAAGCAGCTCTAGTTTGAGAATTGATTGAAAACTGCCATCTATGCATGACTACTATTATGTGCTGATCAGGTCTTTGTTTTTACGCTGCAGGATGTCTTCACCAGTGCATCACGAGCTCGGAGAAAGACGCATGCGCTATGGACCAAGGGGGACAAGGGCTTACGCCCGCAAGCCCTACCGTGACGCTTGGGGCGATGTGGTACCTGTACTCTTCCCAGACGAGGAGGAAATAGAGTTCGCGGAGCCGCCGAACGCCCCCATTCAGGAGACGACTGTGAGTCGTCGGATTTTGATGCCCCATTTCCAGCGGGCAGCCGAGTACAGGCGATTGTACCAGGGTCAGGGTACTTTCCAGTTTGCACCTGAAGTTGACACGACGCCGCCCACAAGGGGCCGAGGACGCCCCAGGAAGTCGGGGCCGACCAGGGCAGGTCCGGGGCCGATCAGGATGGAGGACAGTGTACCAACGAGGAAACATGGACGTCCAAGGAAGATTCCGAGCATAGATGCAGAGAGTCTGAGGAGCATCACCAAGATATGTCGGTGTGGAACATTGACGCAGGCCAGGCAAGGACCGCGCTCAGTCCGGGAGTACACAGAGGAATTCCTGGAGTCAGCCAAAAGATGCAAGCCCAAGACAGCGGAGGATTGGTGCCGGTGGTACAAGGCAGGACTCCGCGAGGAGATTCAGGGCAAGCTGATTGGTGTGTTGGAACCATTGGAATTCGCCTTGGTGAACCGGATGGCCGGTCAGGCAATGGAGGCTGAACGGACACTTACTCGTCGGGTCGTCGCTATCTCGAGCTCTGAGGAGGACGTAGAGGTGGAAGAGGACCCATCGGAGGACTCAGACTGGGAAGAGGAGCCGGCGTCGCCGACGGGGAGTGGCCGTGTGGCTGGTCCTAAGCCGGACGGGGAGCAAAAGTCTCCAGTTCGAAGTGGCTAGCTGTGATTCCAGAGTCAGCTAGTAGGAGTAGGACATGGTTTTCTTCTTTGGTTTTAGCTTTTCTTTTCTTGTTATAGGGGTATTCGCGGATTTTGGCGATACCTTGAGACCTATCTATTTATTGTAGTCCTACTCCATTTCATTTATTAAATTCATTGTTGGTTTTAAATGATCTTGAGCCAGTAGGATGTCATTTCGTGCTTCCCTTGTTTGTGTTTGGAAACTCACCCTGGTTTTGGGATGTTAAGTTCGAACTGAAGATTTGGAATTCGGGACGAATTCCGAATAAGAGGGGGAGAATTGTAACACCCCAAAACCAGCCCATTTAAAAATTTAAATGCTAATGGGTTCTCTGCAGCCCAATTAGAAAACCCTAGGGTTTTCCCACCTCTTCCCCTATAAAAGCAAGCCTCCACTTCTTTTTCTCTCATCAGAAATCTAGAAGCGAAGCCCTGCAGAGAATCCCCGGAGACTGGAAGCCCTAGCCGTCGACTCCTTCTCTCTCTCCCGCCCGTCTCTCTCTTTCTCTCTCTTCGCCGCGTCTCTCTTCCCTCTCTCTCCTCGCCGCGACTCCTTCTCTCCTCCTCTCTCTCAAACGCGTCTCTCTCTCCTCGCCGTGAGCAGCCGCGAGTGGTGGTGGTGGCCGCGTGGTGTCATAGATCTCAGATCCCGTTTCTCTTACCTCCTATTCTCAGATCCAGATCCAGATCTAGGCTAAGGTGAGGTGTTCTATTCCAGATCTTGTTCATGTTCTTTTATACTGTTGAATGAGGAATTAGGATGGTTTAGATCCTGATTGATGATTAGGTTGATAGATCATACTGCATAAGAACGCTCGTTCTGATTAAGGACAGTAAATGGATTGTTTGTGTTGATTGAATGATGAATGAGTGATTGGTTGATGAACTATTCTTGATTGTGGTTGAAAGCTAGGATGCTTAGAAGGAATTAAAAGTAGGTTAATAGCAAACGCTAACCGGTTGATTAGATGAATGATAGGACATCCTTGAAATGGTTGTTTATTGAATTGAATGTGACACCGAGAACGGGTGGCGTCTAGAAATGAAAGAAAGGAAAGAGTCTAAAGAAAAGGAAATGAAGAAAGAAAAGGAAATGATAAGAAAAAGGGTTTGAAAATGAATGTTAGAAAAGTACCCGGAAGGGTGGGATAAATACCCAAGAAGGGTGGGATAAATTACCCGGGAAGGGTGGAAAGAAAGGAAACGCGGCGGCCGTAGCGTTCAAAAACGGCGGAGATGCGGGGCCATAGCATCGGATAAAAATGGCAGGTAAGAATAGAGGCGCCGGTAAGATTGAGTCACGCCGAGTCTTGGCGGGAAGGGGTCGTAATACACTGCAAAGGCGGTCCGAACCCGAGGAACTGGCGGCGGGCCTACCAGGGCAGGCGACTTCACAGGAAGCAGCAAGAAAAGGGGGGAATGGTCCGCTTGAGCTGTGTAGGTCCTAAAGTCCTAGGATGATGGAGGTCTTAAATAATAAACCGTATTCTGTGATTGAGTGATGACTGAGTTCATCACAGTGCTTGATTGTGAAATGAAACCTAATAACTAGCTGATAGGTTGCATCGACTGAGTGTAGTGACTAGACGGTTCTCGTTTCGCATTGAGCCGTATAGAGGCTCATGGGGGAGACTGGTCTAGAATCGCCTCACTGAGTATTAGTACTCACCCCTCTTTTCCTCCCCCTTTTTGCAGAACTATAAGTGGAAATGTCAACGGTAAGGAAGGAAATGCAACTGAAACTCATGGACCAGAAACGGGACACACGGAGATGTCGGGAAAATAGACATGTGTGTCCTAAACCCCGCGCCCGGAACCCCGGTTGGAATGGGGAGGGGCGGGTGTTTCAGTCCCGCTATCTACAACGTGATCATGGGAACCCATGGCTCAACGCCATGCAGGCAGTTCCGTCAACCTACCACCTGGGTCTCAAATTTCCAACGCCAAGCGGAGTCGCGGCCATCTGGGGATGCCAAAAACAGTCGCAGCTATGCTTCCTCGCAGAACACAAGTTAAGACAAATCATGACTTCTGCACCTGTAAACAGCAAGCGCACGAAGATAGACCGATCTTCGGCCAAAAGCACCCCGGGAAAAGACGAATTAAAATCGTCTACCGACGCAAAAGCATCGGACGTCGAAGCTCGACACAAGTCCGAAGCCCACGCGACAACTCAACCGGAACATCCGGAAAATAGCGTTGACCCAGCCACCATCGACACGGTCAAGGCGGACATCGCGATATCTACCGCCGAGTAAGAACACTCGCGGCATGAAACAGAACTACGAGATGGCTTGATCCTCGAAAGGGGTACGTAGGCAGCTCGTCAAAAAAGACGAGTTCAGCTATCCCCCTCTCTAAAAAGGGGGGGGGAGTGGGTGTGTATACTCGTATACTCTCACTTAGAAAAATCTTCATTATTGTAATCGAGTTTTTAGAAACTTCAAAAACTTTTACAATATACGTTGTCCTTTATATCGAAAACGCTTACGTTTCAGTAAAACATAAAAGAAACTTCCAGGACACGCCTGTAAACATTAAGACATCCGGTTTACGCTTGTCTACGGCCTCATCCAGCCCAAAAATCGTAAAAATTATCATCTTTCAAACACATGTATAATCCTTGAAATAACTGCGAGACGTCGCAAAAGTTAAAATTCCAGGATAATACTAACAAATTGTCCGAACGCGACCATAAAAACCTTACACCCCGTTCGTCGATTGGCCCCGACGAACACGCCAGCCGTCTTAAACAAACGCAATTCGATCACTCTTTTGATCAACCCAGCCACAAGGACAAAAGCGCGCTACAACAAAAAACGAAATTTTGTTTAGCACTTCCAGTTGATTCTGAGAAGATGCTCGATTCGTACCATACAGTCATATAAGCCGAGAACATATCGCGGACTTTAAATCGGTGCGAATCAGGAAGAAATCGCAACAGGAAAAATGATAGCCGGCTAGTCACCGCACAAACCTTAACCGAAAGTAAACCTAGGTCTTGCCCTAAACCCAACGCTCTGGTCTCAAACATCTCAAGGCATGATATCTAAAAGATACGAGATCCTAAACCATGTCTCTCCGTTCGTATCTCAATGTTCTCAAAAATCGTAAAGATAAGTAATTCTTACGAAAATCGCAAACGAACCAACAGATTGAACGTCTAATTAGAACTAAATACGAGACGACAACTCGTATTTACTTCGACCCTACTCAGGAAAAACTCGAAAAACAAAACATTCATCATATAAATAAACCGCGTAAAGCGGCAAGGTGATTCGAAGCCACCAACGGCCAGTCCCGATAAGCAATAAAAACGGCCAAAACAGGCCCATACAAATCTCTCGGCCACACTCGGCCATAAACATAAAACAGAAAGACGAACAGCTTTCTTTCGATAACTACTCCACCGCTCATAATCCAAAGTCAAAGTCCCCGGACAACGAAGCACCGAACGCCATCCGCGGACGAATCCACTTCCTCGCCACCATCGGGAAACCCGTCGAAACCTCCTCGGTATCAGGGGAAACCTCCTCGGTATCAGGGGAAACCGGGATGGAATCCCAGAACCCTTGAATCCGCTCGTCGATCGGAGGGATAAGCGCCTCAGCATGGGCATGTTCATTCATCCCACTCTTCATCAAGCTCATTTCGTCCTCGAACTCGTAGTCATCGGCTTGCGTCCTCCAAAGAATTCCGACCGAACCGCGGCACTCACGAAAGTCACCCACCGAGGTAAAGGCATTCTTGAGGTTCCCATACTCAACCTGGAATTGAGAGGCACGAGTCTTCATCACCTCGACGATTTCCCTTTTGCCCTTCCTTTCCGCTTTGCGGATAGCCCGCGCATGATCACGAGTAAGTTGCGCCTCTCGCTCCAAAATCTCGCCCTGCACGCGAGCGAGATCCAGCTCCGCTTTCTCCGCTTTGAAGCGGTAGACCATGGCTTCTCTATGGCCCGCCTCAATGGCCGAGCCCAGCAAGCTCAGGCCCTGCAAAATCGATTGACATGTTATAAATATATACATAGGACAATCACCAAAAAATTCTCAAAAAAAAAAAAAAAAAAAAAAAATTAACCCCATTGATGATGCGAGATCCTTCTGCAACGACTCTCGGCCTCGCCGATTCTTTCGTAGGAGGAGGAACATCGAAACCCGGTGGCAGATCAGCAAAGAAATCATCAAAATCCGGAATGGGGATCTCGCTCGAACCACTCCCATCGCCGTAAGCAAGGTTCGGATCCCATCCTGGAAGCATAGAGTCATCCATCGAAAATTCTATGTCGCCAAGATCGACGTCTTTTCCCTTCCAAGAGCTCGACTCCGGCACAGCTTTTGGAGCTTCGACGGGATTCTGGTCGTCAGGTTCGGAGTCGCTTCCCGTGTTCGCAGGGGAAGCAGGACCGGGTTGCACGAATCTCAATGCCCTCCGAACCCTCTTCGGCGTAAAAGAAGTCCAGAAGAAAGGACCGTTCCTGAGAATATCTCTTACCGCAATGATGTCCTCGGGAAACAGAGCAAGAGGGTTGGTGAAGAGACGATCATTCGGCAGCCTCCGGAACAGTGGAATGCAACTCTCTTCGACGGACGCAGCGTCTATACGAACAAAGAAAAAGAACTTCTTCCACGAGTTGAAGTTCGAAATGAACTTCTTAACCACTGACATAAATTTCCGAGGGGCCAGCCTATGCTTATCCGTATCTGTGACAAGTTGAAGCCTCAAAAGCGCTTCATAATGATCGACGGAAAGGGAAAGGCCATGCTCGTAGCTTAGGATCAGGATCCCAATAAGATGCTGAATGGCAAGGGGAGTCAACTGACTTATCGCAACTTCGAAACGATCCAACACTCGGACGAGAATTTTGGGTATTGGGAACCATAGGCGACAACGCACTACGAACGCCTCATAGCAAGTAAAGTAACCCTCTGGGGGGGCTGTTAGCACATTCCCCGCGGCGGGGAACCCGGAACTCCACAGCATCCGGGATATGGTAGAAAGATCGCATGATCGCAAGAAACTCGTCGGTACTCCTGCTTGCATCCCCTTTCTCGACTCCACGATGGATCAGGACCGGGAACGGCTTCTCCTTGGGAGGGGTCAACGAGCCATAATGAGCAACCCACCATGCCTCGTTCTCGGCAGGATGTACCGAGTGAGGCACGAACTCCATCTTCAGAACGATGAGCTCTTCATAAGCACTCGCGGACGAAGACCCTTTTTTCGCAATCTTTTTCTTGCTCGACATCTTTACACTTCTCTTAAGAAAATAGAGGAAAAGGGTGGAGAGAAAGATAGAAAGTTTTTCTTAAGAAAGATCTTAGAGAAAGACAAGAAAGTGAAAAAATTATGGAACAAGTTACCTCCCTTCTTATAGTCATGAGGATTTACTATTCAAGCTCGGACTTTCGGATATTAATTCCATCCATCACGCCTAACTTGCCAAACATGCCTAACCGCACGCTAGGATCCTACGATGCATGATCCTAACGGGCTGGGGGGCTAACTGTTGGGGTCAAAAACGGTTACGACGGAATTACCACTCGAAAATCCTCGGAGATCGTATTTCCGAAAGAGATAGTAAAAGGAAAGATGTAATTTTCGTAAAAAATAACCAATACGAAATTTTTACGAAGAAGTATCCTTTGAGATTCAAACCGAACAAACCAAGCTCGGTCACCACGCATACACGCCGTCCGGTCGCTATGCAGCAACCAAACCCGAGCCAAGCTCGGTCACTACGTGGCGACCGAGCATCCGTCTTGCTCGGTCGCTACGTAGCGACCGAGCGCTCATCCCGCTCGGTCGCTACTTAACGACCGAGCGATCGTCCCGCTCGGTCGCTACGTAGCGACCGAGCTCGAGCCAAAGCTCGGTTGCTACGTAGCGACCGAGCGATCGTCCTGCTCGGTTGCTACGTAGCGACCGAGCGATCGTCCCGCTCGGTCGCTACGTAGCGACTGAGCTCGTAGCGACCGAGCGATCGTCCCGCTCGGTCGCTACGTAGCGACCGGGCTCGAGCCAAAGTTCGGTCGCTGTGTAGCGATTGAACCTTTCCGAACATCGATACGACACCAATCCTTGCATTCTCGTCAAACCTTCGAATGCTATCTCCCGAAGACCGTAGCAAGCTCAGTCCATGTTTCCCGCTATTCTAATTCATCGATCAAACTTCGCGGATTAGAAACAGCGGAAAAGTCGTAGTAAACGCGTCGAGTCGGAAGACGGCCCAAAGAGACCTAAAACACGACTCGAGGCCCATCCTACGATTTTCCTAACCAAAAGCCCGTAAACCACAGCATGGTTCACGCTTGGCCCACAAGAAAGGATAAATGTCAAGTTTCCGCGGATAAATACGGAAGTTTTGAAGATAATTGTGAAGATCGGGAAAATGGAATATCTCCATTTTTATGCTATGAAGGCTTAAGGGCAGAAGAGTAAAAGCGTAAACCGACCTTGGAGCTAGTATATAAGGAGTCCTAGGCGAGAAGCAAGGGGGGAGAACTTTTCAGAGCAAACTTAGCACTTAGATCAATTTAGGCAATTTTCCGTTTTTGTTATTTCGAGCTGCGACTCAATTAGGTTTAGCCGTCTTAGGGTTACTAGAACTAGGAATCTCGCCGACAGCTCTCGAGCCCAGGCCTATACCTGGTTGTAAACGCTCATACGCAAATTCGGAATAAGATCTTCTTTGCTCTCTTTTTTGATTTCTTATACTTTATCGTTGTTATTCTCGTGTTCTGATTGCTTGACGTGAGGTAATTAGCAGATATTCGGGTCCTCTGGGAAATTAGGGTTTTCCTAGTTTCCTTATTTAAACGGAAATCGACAGTGTGAATTTCGGTTCCCACAGAGACAGTCAAACTGACTCCACTGCTGCTTCAAATGCAAAGCGCTATCTTCTCAACCAAGAATACATCAAGGTCATCTCTTCTCCCATCCTCATTTTATTTATTTCAGCTTACTAGTTGTCTAAGTTAATTATTGAAATTGAGACTGTCTTAGTTAATTATTGGAATAGAGACTGTCTATGTTAGTTATGGTGCTTGTGATAAGTTAATTATTGAACTGGAGACTGTCTCAGTTAGTTAAGATGCTTGTGATTGTCTAAGTTAATTATTGGAATTGATACTATCTTAGTTATGGTGCTTGTGATTGGAATGAATGCTTATGATTATTTTCTTGTCTTTTTGCAGAGAGGAAAGACAAAAAAGGGTACAATCTACGGCCTTGGCAGTGTTCAGTACAAGAACAGCAGTCCATCTGTGCCAATTCCTGTCTCACTGCAGCGCAACCTAGACGTTGATATGCGCATGTCTGGCTTTGAGACCACCATTTCTGAAGTCAAGGAAGACATTGCTGGAGTCAAGGAAGATTTCAGTGCTTTGAAGGCAGAAATCAATGCTTTCAAGACTCAAGTAACGGGGGGGATGTCAGCTAGCCAAGCAACTCTCAACATTATTCTGCAAACTCTCCAATCTCAAGCTTCCACTCCTTCCTCAACTGCACAACCATCTCAGCCTCAAGCTCAGTCACAACCTCAAGGTCAGCCCCAAGCTCCAATTCAATCTCAACATCAGCCACAAGCTCAAGGTCAGTCTACGGCTCTACCACAACATCTCACGATCAATAACCCATCTGAGTTAGATAGGTGGTGCCAAGACCTTGGTATGTAAGGTTTGGTTAGTTGATGTATTAAGCTTCAATCTTTTGTGTACTTTGTTTCAAGTTGTATTATCTTTTGAATGTTTAAAACTACAACTTTTATGTAATATATTTTAGTTCCTATGATATTTTAGCTTTTAATTCGCATTTTGCATTTTATAGAAATTTCAAATTGGTGCTTTATAATTGTTTCTAATTTTTTTTTTATAATTATTAAAACTACCCACGAAAACAATCGTAGCAAACCGTAGCTTATTGCTACATTACCATCCGTGTCAAACCGTAGCACATTGCCACGCATGTTTCGTCTCAAATCGTAGCAAAGTTGCTACGAAAAGTTTCGTGGCAATACGTGGCATTTTGCTACTTTTTTTGACACGCGCTGTTTTTGCTACGCTCGTATACGTACGTTTTGCGTTTCGTAGCATTTCGTGGCTTCTGCTCCGTATAGCCACGAAAATTTGGTCATACCCACGAAAATTAACGTGGCTGTGGCCCTGTTTTTTACTAGTGTATTCGCAATCATAGAATAAAACTAGTCCTTATCAAATCTGGGACAGAATAATAAAAACCAAATATTTTTATATTTTTATTCTTTTTCATTCCTTTCACTCTTATTCTTAATTTTCTTTGTGGTCTTATCAGTTAGAAACCTTAATATAATTAAGAAAAAGGAAAACAGTTTCATAGCTACACGAAATTTACTATAATATGGTGGAAACCATCTAGTGTATGAGAATGTGTCAACAACTTCTCGAAGTTTATGTTAATACATGTCACATGTACAAAGTAAATAATAATATGGTGACAACATCACAATCGGGTTTAATTGATTTTAAGCTAAGTTAATGGGGTCTATCCGTAATTTACTAAATTTAATGATTTATTAAGTTTAATAAACTTAATTGATTTTTTTAATAAACTTAATAATTTATTAAACTTACTTAATAAACTTAACAATTTTATTAAACTTATAAAAATTAATAAATTTATTAAACTTAATAAAATTAATCATTAATTAATAAACTTAATCATTTATTAATAAACTTAATAAATTTAATAAATTTATTATGTTTATTAAATGATTAAGTTTATTAAGTTTAATAAATTTATTTTTTAATAAATTTATTATGTTTAAGTTTATTAAGTTTAATAAATTTATTAAGTATAATAAATTATTAAGTTTATTAAGTTAAAGTTTATTAAATTACTAAGTTTATTAATAAAATCAGTTAAGTTTATTAAACTTAATAAACCATTAAGTTTATTAAGTTTATTAAATTATTAAGTTTAATAAATTTATTGTATAATAAATTATTAAGTTTATTAAGTTAAAGTTTATTAAATTACTAAGTTTATTAATAACATCAATTAAGTTTATAAAACTTAATAAATCTTTAAGTTCATTAAGTTTAGTAAATTATGGATTGACCCCATTAACTTAGCTTAAAATCAATTAAACCCGATTGTGATGTTGCCACCATATTATTATTTACTTTGTACATGTGATATGTATTAACATAAACATCATGTAGTTGTTGACACATTTTCATATATCGGATGATTTCCACCATATTAGTGTAAACTTCGTGTAGCTAGGAAATTTTTTTCCGAAAAAAAACAGTAACCAACATAACTATTATTGAAATATAATTAGATTATTATTCATATGAGGAAATAATTTTAGGTTTTTCACGATTTGATTCTTATTTCGTTATTTCAGTTATCTTTTCACTTGAAATATTAATAAGATAAATAAAGAGACAAGAAACTAACACATATTAGATCATAAAAATACATCAAGAAGTGTTGGGTTGTTTTTCTTACTAAACTACATGCATTTTGTCTTGCAATTATGGGTAGTACGTGTGTGTTTTCTTCTAACATTTTCAAAATTGTTAAAAAATCAAAGACGAAAATTTTTAGTGGTAGAAAATTGTGTCAGGGTAAATGATTCTTTACTGGTTTTTGGAGTCTGACAATTGAATGAAGAAAGAGACAGAAGCAAACAACTCTATGATTTACACAAGTAAAAATACCGTTTGACCCTTCACCATATTCCAAATTTAATTTGTTTTTTTTTTTCTTTTCTTTTCACCCTTTCCAATATTTTTCCTTTAAAAATCTCAAGAGGTCAAATTTCTATTTTACCATATTAGTCTTGTTTAACGAAGAGCCAGAGCATACGTTTTCTCGAAGTAATTTAAAAGAAAACACATGGGATAAGAGAATTTCATAGAAATCTGCGTGTTTTCATTGGATTTATTATTTGACCAACTCATTGGTCAATATAATTGAATCTTACATTATTCGAGTACCTTGTTGTCCCATTTTACATTTAAAAGTATTCAACGCTAAAATACTAAATAGTGGTGACTGGTGATAATGATATCCTTATCGTGACAAAAAGAAAGATATCGTTTTGTATCATCATGGCTCGTCCGAAGCCTGGTATATTTATTTTCTTGTATCTAAACCTTAAACAATGTTTTTATCATGATGTTTATTCATATATGTTCCCCCTCAGTATCAAATTATAGTTAATAGAATGTATTTTTTGATCAAAAAAAAAAGTTAATAGAATGTATTCTTAGAGCTTTTCGACCTTATGAGTGTGTGTGATTTAGCTTGTTCAAACAATAGAAATGTCAGGATAAAAACAAAAAGCAAAATAGTCCAAAGGAAAAATACAAGTATGTGAAGATGATAAGGAAGAAGAGGACAAGAGAAGATATGAAAGCAAAATGTGAGTGAGGTCATCTGACACATATGAAACTCATAAATTTGCGTACATATAAAGAAATCGAGTTAAGTTTGGTTGGGGGAAAAGATAATTAATTAAAACCCCATTTCTCATCTTATGGACCACACTATACTAAAGAGATGAGTTAGATGTATTGCTCTCCATGAATGATTTCATGTGATCAAAGCGTCCGTATCTATTATTCAAGATTTGCATTAAATAGCTTATTTTGGTTCACTTTTTGGTTGGTAATATACAATCCCACGGGTCGGATTACGGCTTCGTGTGATACTAGTGTGTTTCTAAAGTACTTTTAACCATAAAATCAATAAACGTAAACAAACTAAAAAGACCTTCAAGAAAATACTCCCTCAGTTTCTTAATGTTACATATTCTACTTTTTTTTCACACATTTTAATAAAACACATTAAATTTGCATAAATTTTTGTGTTTATCTTTGTTCTATAATTTTAAGCCAATAAAAATTCAGTAAATGCAGTTAAGTTTTTTGAAATTTATAATTAATTAATAAAACATGTCTTGAAAATATAAAAATAAATCTTTTTAAAACAATTTTTTTTCTAGAATGTGTAATATTAAAGAACAGAAAGAATATATCACACGGTGTTTCAATTAATAAATTATATCGTGAACAGGGAAGGGATGAAGAAAACGAACGATTGAAAGCCAAAATGATATTAATATATAGCTTTTTCTATTTTTTTAAACTCCATATTCAAAACTCTAAGAAAATAGAACAATTTCTCTAACTAAAAATTTGCATGGTTGTGTGTGTTATTTTTTTTAACCGTGTTGGAATTCAGGACTACGTCAGAAACTACATCAACGAATCCGTTATGAAATTCGTTAGGATTTGATGATGGAAATCAAACAAAATCGCATAACTTAAACCAAGACAAACGTCATATTTGAAAAATGAAGTATCACTTTTATGGAGTTATGAAAATTGATAAGTTCTTGGAAATATTAATTTTATGGTTTATGGAAGTTACAAGTATTTTGGAATATTTCTTAATAGGTTTATGGAAATGGGCGAATGTCATAATCCAACTAGGTTAATGTAATTGACTCCCCACTATATAAGGGGAGTCCGTGTGTTCTCTTCTCCTTTGTCCAAAAAAAAGATCGAGCTTGGTTTGTAAGCTTTGGTTGTGAGAGAGAGAGGTTATATATCTTTGTTCTTAAGATTATAGTGGATTTCTTCTTGCCAGGCCCCAGAGACGTAGCCATTGTAGTTAAACTCTGGGTAAATAATTTCTTGTCTCCTTCTTCTATCTTTTCTCTCTTCTTTTTTGTTTTCCATAATTTTGCAAACTCATACTTTCTTACTTACGTAGTCGAGTTCGTCAGAGAGTGTATCAGCGATTTTGTGTGTTTGATTATGGTTTAATGTCAAACTGTTTTTGCCATGGTGGTTTCAAAAAACGACAAATTATAATTTTATTAAAATGATAATAAGGTATCTGAATACAAAGTATGGATCAACCAACCAGGAGGATGAATGTTACAATTTGGAAACTTTTAGTTTGAGGTCCTTTCCGAGCCAACGGATGAGCTGCTTGATTAACTTGGCGTTAAAAAACCGGCGGAAGTCTTTTTCTCCAGCCATTCAAGTCTTGTAACAGGTTATGGATTAAAATATTTAATATCTTCACATTTATGGCTTGTATTAAAACCTATGAATCCCATTCAAATAAAACATTAGTAAAACCCGATGTCCATACATTTCACACTGCTGATTATAATGCTTTATCTTCAGTTTCCAAACTTGATTTTGCTTCGCCTAGGACCGCCGAACCCCACATTGTAGCATTTCCAAGGAAATCCCGAACAATCCAAGCTCCTTGTACATGTCTTGTTGTTATATCAAACAACACATCAAAATTACATTTAAAAGAACCAACCGAAGGACTTTGCGACAAAAATATATTTGTTGCTCCAGAAAGTAAAGGGTGTGAAAATAAAGATCCATGGTTCTGATTGACATTCGTTATCCACTCGTGTACATCAACAATAGCATCGTCCATCGTATCAGTATTCCAAATCGTCTTTCTTGGAATAATAAAGAATTTTGTGATTTCCAAATTTGCCAAAGGAGTCCAAAAGGTAACAATTTTTTTTATGTAAGAGCATTTTCAATCTACATTTCTATATCTTCTTTTTGCAACAAACGGCTATTCTATTACTCAAACTTGAAGTGGTCTGGATAACCAGACTGGAATAGAACAACCAACATAACACAAAGATCTATGAAAAAGGGCATTTCTAGCTAGCGAGTCAGCAATTCCATTTTGCACCCTTGGAAAGTATTGAATTTTGAAGTCCGGAAAACACATCTTGAAATTTTGAATGACCTCCATTTTAGTTAAGAAGTTTGGTCATGCTTGTGGATCATTCACCATTGCAATCAGGTCCTTGCTATATGTTCCAAATTTCTGACATGTCGAGTGTTGTAGCATGCTCTTCATTGCCCATCTTAATGCTTCCAGTTTAGAGTGAAGTGACGTCTCGCGCCTCCTTAAGTTCCTTGTCTCCATTAGTTGTATCTTCTCTCTGTCATCCCTTCATACCCATCCAATTCAACTGAATTGATCCGTAGAGGTCCATAAACCATCCACCATACAAATGTTCTCCAAGCTTAAGGCTTGTGTTTTTCTTCAACCATTTGTGTCTATGGAGGAGCAGGTATAGATTCCTTCGCACTATACCATGCCTGGCACTCACTCTCTGCGTATCTGACTAACTCCAGGGGGTCCTTATCTATACCTCTGAACAGCTTATCGTTCCTTGCTTTCCAGATGTACCAAATTATCCAAGGATATGGATCTTTATCATCTTGTCGTTCCAAAATACTATTCTTCCTCCAAAAAAGATAATCCATGTTGGTGTAGATACTCGCAGTACGGAAAGTCTGAGAGCTTGACGATGTTGATGACAGTTCCCATGCTTGTACTGTCGGTAGGCATTCAAAGATTGCATGAGTAGCCGTCTCTTCCGGCTCTCCACATCTTGGACAGTAGTTATCACATCGCATATTGCGACGTACCAGATTTCTTGTGACAGCTACCTGCCCAAAAATAAGCTGCCATATAAGATGACAAATCTTTTGTGGTGCATTGACTTTCCAAGCAAAGGCTTGAAGTTTGGTTATGTTGGGTTCAATAACTTATTTTTCCTCCACACTCTCAGAATATTTGTAGCTACCCAATATCCTGATTTTACAGTGTATTGTCCATTTTTGGTGTAGCTCCAGCAAAAAGTATCGCGTCGATGAGTAGGGCTTATGGCCAAACTCTGAATGATAGATATATCCTCTTGTTCTACATACTATTCCAGTATACGAGTATCCCACTCCTTTGATTCAAAATCAATAAGATTACTGACTAACATCTTTGGATTAACTACTGGGGCTCTTGGGCGCGCCGGTCTTGCTGGAATCGAAAGAATCTATGGATTTTGCCAAACATTAATTTCATATCCTGAGTGCACTTTACTCATGATGCCCAAGAGTAAAAGTTCCCTTGCAGCTATGATACGCGTCCACACATACGATGGGCTATCCACTGCACCGATTCGCAAAGGCGAACTCAATCGATAGTATTTTCCCCGAAGAACTTTTGCCACTAGTGAATCTGGGAATTGTACAAGACGCCAAAGCTGTTTCGCCAGAAGAGCAAGGTTAAATTCGTGAATCATGTAAAAACCAATACCTCCATCCTCTCTAGAGCACACATCTTCTCCCATTTGGCCCAGTGGATCCCACGCTTTGGTGGGTTTGAACTCCACCAGAATTGTGCAATGGCACTCACATGGTTCTCACATATTTCCAAAGGGAGCAGGAAACTGGACATGATATATGTAGGAAGAGCTAACAGGATAGATTTTATTAGAACTTCTTTTCCACCTTTCGATAGCCATCTACCTGTCCATCCATTCACTCTGTGTAGTAGTTTGTCTTTCAAGAACGCAAATAGTCTACACTTGGATCCACTAATATCTTCTGGAATTCCTAAGTAGGATCCCATCCCCCCTTCATTTTGGATACCAAGTGTATCTTTAATCAGCTGTCGATCATTTGCAGGAATCCTCTTACCAAAGAGTAATGAAGATTTATCAATCTTAATGCATTGTCCTGATGCTTTCCCATATTTCGTGACTACTTTCATAACTTCTTCACATTCACGGGGTTCCGCCTTACAAAAGAAAAGGCTATCATCGGCAAAGAGAAGTTGTGATACCAAGGGGCTAGCGCGTGCGACTCGCATCCCCGTTATCTTCTCTTGATTCTCTGCATGATTAAGAAGGCTAACGAGCGCTTTTGTGCATAGAATAAATATGAAATGAGACAGAGGATCTCCTTGACGTAAACCTCTACCGGGAACAATATTTCTCCTTGGCTCTCCATTCATGAGTACTTTATACATTTCTATATTTTAGAGCATTTCAATCTACATTTTTATATTTTCCTTTAAAATCGATATCTATATTATAGAAGTGATTTTTCTCGAATGTAAGATTCTATTATAGAATTCTTCTATTTTAGAGGAAAATATACAAGAATACTATTTTTTGTCTTTATATTTAGAGATACAAATAGGAATTCTTTATATATTTTCCCTAAAAACAGAGTAATTCTATTATAGAGGAATTATAGAGGAAAAAAAAAATCTATTATAGAGGAATACACTGGTGAAAAATAATCTCTATAATAGAGTTTCTCTATTTAAGAGAAAATATAGAGATTAAAATAGAGGTAGGGTAGAAATGATCTAAGGTGAAAGATTTTTCTTTTTGTAGGTGTACCAAAAATATTAAAATTTCATTTCACGACTCTAAAATTTGAAAATATGTAAAAGGTAAGTTTGGTAGGCGCCAAAAAAACATTGCATAATTGTTTCAAACTCCAACCCGCAACGCTGAGAAAGTGGATCCACATCCATTCCTTGAGAGTTCAGTCTTGTAGATATCGCAATGGATTTAAATAAGATCCGCCAAAGAAAGTTTTTCAATTTGGGCATAATGTTCATCTTCCAGATTATACAAATAGGAAACTCGATCAAACATTAACCATGATGGTTGGTGGTGTCAAGGAATCGTCTTGTTGATCAAGAATTGAAGATTTTCGAAAGATTTTTACAATCTTCAGACGTTGGAAATACCAACCCATATAAGTATAGTAGAAAAAGCCAATGACTCTTTTGCACTAGTAGACTTTAATTATACAACCACACTACAACAAAAACGATTGTAGATATCATAATTGTTATATAGTTTATCATTAATCATTAGAGGCTCGCTAAAAAATATATCTATTACACATTTGAGAAAATTTTAGAGTATACACATTTGCTAACTTATCGACTTGATTCATTTTGCTGGAATTATACAAAGAATGAGTAATACACGATTAAATTTGGATATTGGGTAGCACATAATCTATTGGAAAATGAGGTTCTTGAGCCAAATATAACTAAACTCCAAGTCTTTGCTTTAAAATAAATGCACCTCAAAATATATATCATCTTATTTGGCAACTGGTAATAGGATTTGTGGAGGTCACGAGGAACCTGAATCGTCGCAATATGCGATGTGATAATTATCGCCCATGATGTGGAGATCCAGAGGAAATTGTTACACATGCTATTTTTGAATGCACACCACCACTATAGGCACAGTCTTTATTAGCAACTATGTGGATTCCTAACACTTTGCCGCTACCAAGCATTTATGCCAATATAGATTATCTATTCTGGAGGAAGAACAATATCAAAGATCCAGATTTGGACATGGATCCTTATCCCTAGATAATATGGTATATATGGACAGACCGAAATGATAAACTATTTAGGGGGATAGACAGAGATCCTTTGGAACTTGTCATATATGCAGAAAGCGAATGTCAAGCTTGGTTTAATGTAAATGAGTTGATATACCTTGGATTTGACATGTTTTCATCCATGGTATATAGGTGTTTTACTATATATATATATATATATATATCTACGTTTTCTACTCTTCTAGGTATGTTTTCAGGTTCAGATGCATTTCGGAGTAAAGCTATGACTTTGGAGCATTTTGGAGCTTAAAGGACATTTCACTCGAGCTGACCATGCAGAGGTCAACGAGAGGAAGAACACTCGATCGCTGCGCATCAGTGCTGTCGATCGACACCAAGAGATGCCTCGACAGATGATGATTAATATCGATCGATGTACACAAGTACCATCGATCGATGTCGAGACAGTAGACACGCGATATTTTGGATCCAGCGGACTTAAAACCCAAGGCCAATCCAAATTACGAAAATGCCCTGACGAGTTTTTAACCTAGTAGATTATATACTGCCTAAGTGTTTTGACCGCAGAGAGAGCTTTTTGTTACAGTTTTACTTTGAGAGAGAAGAGAGAGTTTTGGAGAGAAGATCACTTGTGATTGGAACTCCTTGTTTCCATTTCTTTTCATCTATACTATGAATTTCTATTTCTTCATTGTTATGAATTGCTTTGCTATGTCTGAGTAGTTCACTTATCAGATCCAGGGTTCAGATAGGTTTGTGGGATTAGCCCCAAACTATAGATCTGCCTTGTTGTGATATTCATGATAGATTTGTATTCATTGCTTGTTTTACCCTTGCTAACTAGAACTTGATCATAGGATTGCATACTCAAGCACCCTTGTTATCCCATCCTGACATCTATCTATCATATTAGGACTGCTAGAGAGGGCTAACCGCCAATTTAGTATCTTAATAGGGCATATCATACTCGCGCATAGGCCTGGCTAGAACCCGACGATCGATGTCCTCAACTGACTATCGATCAACGTTGGCAAAGGTGTATCGGTCGACGTCCCAATAGGACCATCGATCGACACTCTTTCGTTGTCAACATACTAACCGTTGAGACACAAGATCTAGCCTGTTAACCAGTGAAACATGCGACAGCTGATCACTGAGTTAAGCGGTTGAGCTCTAATATATCATGCATGCAACAAATAGGCATCTATAGATATTATAATCTCCAACACCTGAATAGTGACCCTGCATCTAATATCATTTCCAACCAAGTTACATTTATTATTTACTTCGCTTGCACTACAAGAAAACACAAGTTTTACGAGGGCAGTTTTCCTCGTTACTTCGTCGTAAAAGCAGTGTTACGACAAATTAGCGAGGAAACCCGTTTCGTCGTTATACGTTTGTCGTAACGCATATATCCTCGCTAATTCGTCGTAAGGTAGTGAGGAAATAATTTCGTCGTAAAAGCGAAGGAGGATATTTCGTCGTAAAGACCACGTAAAGATTCCACGTAAGGACGTCGCTAAGTTTCCTCGTAAATACCACGAAAAACTTTCCTCGTAAAACCCACGTAAATAAATACTCGTAAAATAAACGTAAATACCTTGACAGCTTTCCACGTAAAGAAAACGTAAAAACTTTGATAGATTTCCACGTTATTTCCTTGTAAATGTTTCCTCGTAAAAACCACGTTAAGCTTCCACGTAAAGAAGCCGCAAAATTAGCTACGAATTTACTTCGTTTCATTATTTTATAGAAATATAAAAATTATAATTATAAATATAATTTAAATTATTTAAATTATTAATAAAATTAAAATTCTAAAAAAATCAAAACCAAAATATTTTATATATAAATAAGTTTTGAATTCATAATACAAGAACCGAAATTAAAAAGAACTAAGGGTGGTCGTTAATCGCCTCATAGAATTCATCACTCCTCGCCTGAACATCCGCCTCGGCATGTGAGTCGTCGGTCGGTGACTGGCCTGGGATAGGATTTTGTTGTCGCATGTTCCTCAACAAAGTCGCCCATTCCGGATTTGTGGCCGCTACAACGTCCAAGAAGCCCTCGAGTCCACCCATACGAGATCGCAGCTGAGTAGACTCTCTACGCAGCTGAGTAGACTCTCTACGCAGCTCTTCGGACTCCCTACGCAGCTGAGAGACTTCATCATCCCGTCGCTGAACATAAGACGATGTCGCTCTCGGAACATCGTTGACGGAACCAATCCCCAACGTCCGTCCCTTTTTTTTAGGGACAACCTTAAAAACAAAAAATAAATTTTGTTAGTAAAAATTTAAAGTTAAATTAAATGAATATTTAAGAAAATTAAAATTTTAGAAAATTTACCTCCCCGTAAAGCTTATCCACTTCAGGTGTGGATAAGGTGACGGGTAATCCATCGGTGGACTGTTGGGTCAGCTGGGTCTGGCGTTCTTCAACCCGAGCAGCCAAATCGTTGTAGATTTGCTCGGACTTGCCATCTATAAATCGGTCCGCCTTGTTCTTGTGGGTCCTCTCGTAAAGTTGCATAAGAGACGGGAATTCTCCCGTCTCTTTGGCCTAAAAAAATATTTAAGAAAGTTGTTAATTAGAATATATATAAAAATATACTAAAAATTTAATATAATTAAATCTTTAATTACCATTTCCAAACGGACACCGGCGTGGGGTTTTTGGCCCGTAGTGTGAAGCATCGGCCTGTTCCCGTGCTCATCGACTGTGTTACGGGAGTTAGAGCAAGACTGGGCGATTCTAATGGAATCAGGAAGACGCCAATATCGGATGAGGCCATCCCATACATCCGTGGTGAGCTCAGCGGGTTTGCCACGCTCATACCCCTTCACGATCCAGTCACCCTTCCAGTTGGAGACCGTGTCCAACAAGCGAACTTTCGCCTTCGCGACAAACTTCTTCCTCACCCTCTCAGTGATCCCCAAGGCCCAATTATATTTTTGCTGTTGGAAAAAATAATTTATAATTAGTTTTTCAGAAAAAAATATATATATAAATAATAAAAAAATTTAAAGATATATATTTAATTAATAGAACTTACAGCGTAAATTTTGAACCACGTCTTTCTGACGTAGTGGGGCGTCGTTTTCCAGTTCGGATGTGGCATGGAGAAGTAACCTTTTATCGTGTCGGTTACATCCGATGCAAGACATCCGTCAATCCCCCACCTGAAAAATACAAATTTAAAATATAAATTATTTTTTAAAGTTATAAAAGAATTTAAAAAGAATAAAAAAAATAATGAAACATACCATAAAGTTCCGTCCGGTCGGTCGGGGTCGATGACTGGTAAACCTTCTCTGCCTGGCAGATGGAGAATGTCCTCTACGGTGTACTGCGAGTAAGGAGCACTCGGAGGCACCATCAAATCGGGATGAATCTCGGCCGCGGGCATCGGAGGTGCCGGCATCGTAGGAGGCACATGAGGAGGAGCCATCTGGGGAGGCACGTGAGGAACCGATGGTGCACTAGAAGAAGGAGATCCAATGACTCTCTGAGTGTACTGAGTCTCGGGGACAGTCTCCTGACCCGAAGAACCGGGAGCTGAAGAAGACGACGGGTCTAAACGACTACCCGACTCACCGAATATCTCTCTGTAATGGGCAGTAAGTCTACCTTTTCGAACCTGAGAAAAAAATTTAATTTTTTAAATTTTCGTGAACAATATACTTCCCAACATTATCCACCTAATCAACACTAAATAACATAAGATCCATAAACCTATCTGAATTCCCTATACTAACCACCTAATCTATCCTAAACTAATCAAACTAGAGAGGAATTAGAGAGACTTACCATTGCTACGAATTAGGGAGGAAGTGGAGAGGAAAGACGGAGCGAGCTCGCTCGGGATATATATAAGATTACTTGTCCTCGTAATTTCCTCGTAAACTTACGAGGAATTACAGAGGCCCGCGTTTTCATTACGACGAAATAGCGACGAAATACAAAGGCCCGCGTTTTCGTTAACGACGTTTTTACGACGAAATGGGTTACGTGGAATTAACGAGTTAACCAGTTACGAGGAATTAGCGAGCCTTTATTTTCTATAAATACCCACAACTTTCCTTCTCAAACCACACACACAAACTCACAAAACACACCCTATCTCAAATCACACTCCTCACCAAAATACTTTTCAAATTAGAAATATTTGAAAAAAAAAAGAAGAAAAGAAGATATTAGAATTTATGTGGGTGAGACTTAAGTCTCGCCACATATAATTCCAGTATCTTTCTTTTTTCTTTTTTTTCTAGTTTTTATACTATGAGGAAGTAGCTAGTCTCCGCTTTTCACCAAATTAGAAATATTTGGAAAAAAAAGAAAGAGAAGAAGATATTAGAATTTATGTGGGCGAGACTTAAGTATTATAATTGCTGGAAGTCTTGCCACATGTAAATCTGGTGTCTCTCTTCTTTTCCTTTTTTTTCTAGTTTTTAAGTCTACGAGGTTTTTACGACGATTTCTGTTACGAGGTGTTTACGACGAAATCATCCTACGTGGAATTAAAGAGTGCCTCCTTCGTCATTTACTTTACGTGGTATTTACGTCAATTTACCTTACGAGGTCTTTACGACGATTCCGTCCTACGTGGAATTAACGGGTTTCGCTTTCTTTATTTTTTTTTACTTTTCGTCGTTATTTCCACGTAAGCTAACGAGTTCTTTACGACGATTCTGTCCTACGTGGAATAAACGAGGATTACGTCGTACATTCGACGTCAAATTACGAGGAATTAACGAGCAGTACGTTTAAATCCCTAAAATCCGAAACCCCAAACCCCAAACCCCATATTCCTTATCTTCTACTTCATATATTCCAAACCCCATCTTTATTTCCATTCCAAACCACAATTCCCACATTTACTTATTTATAAAACAAACTCCCACAATTTCTTATTCATAAAACAAACTCCCACATTACCTTATTCATAAAACAAACTCTCACATTACCTTATTCATAAAACAAACTACACAAAATCAAATACATCAATCGGATACATCGACATTCTCGTCATCACTAGAAATATCATCATTTTCATTAAACTCGTCTTCTACAGCTTCGTCTGTGGCATCATCGGTAAGATCTTCGTATTCGTGATTATGCGGATCAATGAGAAGGATGTCATCAACTTCTTGTTCAGGTTCCTCGACTTCATTTATCTGTTCTTCTTGCAATGGTGGTTCTTCTCCACTGATGATTCGTCCTCGAGGTGTAACTTTGATCACTGCTAACCAATTTATACCCGAATCTCTCATCCGAGGGTATGGAAGGAAGCTAACTTGGTCTGCTTGTGAAGCTAAGATGAAAGGCTCGAATTTGTTGTACCGACGTCCACCGTTGACATCAACTACACCAAATTTGTTAGACCGAACACCTCTGTTGACGACGGGGTCGAACCATTCACATTTGAAGATGACGCATTTCAGCTTCAGTATCCCTGGAAATTCGACTTCAATAATCTCCGTCAAGATCCCGTAGAAATCTGTTTCCCCTTTCACACATATTCCATAGTTACTGGTCGCCCGCTGTCTACCATACTCATATGTGTGAAAAGTGTAGCCTCGTGTGAAATACATCTGTGATGTGGTGACCTTTACAAGTGGAGATTGAATTACTTCGTGTAACCACTTAGGATAATCTGCATCGTCGTCATAATCAACCTGCAAAAATAAAGAGAACATTAAAATACAAATCATGTATGAAAAAATAGTTTGAGTTATAATACCTGATTCCGCAACCACTTAATGAAGTGCTGATCTTTCCTTTTGTCTACGTCACTTGTGGATATACCAGGAAATGTTTCTTCGACTTGAGAAACAAATAGGCTGTAAAATTAATCACATTTCATAGGAATGAATCTCTTGCAATTATATAATTAATTATATGTGTTTTGAAGTGTCCATATATGTTACCTTTCAAAATAACGCATCAATGGATCCTCGCAATTGAGTAGAATATAGGTGTGTGCACTATGAGCGTCTTGTTCACTCGACCACCAAACCTCTTTAGACTTCCCACCGAGTCGTCCAATCTGGCTAAAGATGTCTGGAACACCAGCAACTGCATATGTTGGCGCAACTCCACCATCATCATATCTTCTTGGAGCTCTTCTACGGGTACGTACTTTTGACGCAAAGTAGTACGATGTGAAGTGAGAAACTTCTTCCGTCAAACTTCCAGCAATTATAGAACCTTCAACTTTGGCGAGGTTCTTTGCTTTTCCCTTCAAATATTTCATGGCTCGCTCATACTGATACATCCATCCGTAATGTACAGGTCCACGAAGCAATGCTTCATATGGGAGGTGGACAGCTAGATGCTCCATGACGTCAAAAAATCCAGGAGGAAATATCTTCTCCAAGTTGCACAATAAGATGGGAATGTTCTCCTGAAGCTGTTCTACAACTTCTTCTTTAAGAGTGCGTGTGCTCAGATCCCTGAAAAATGCTCCAATGCCTTTTATATTCCAAAAACAATTAAACACATTGTTAGTCGTATATTATTTTGCAAACTAGACCGTTATAAAATTATTGTGATATAAAACACTACGAACCTGCAAGTGCTTCATGTACGTTTGTTGGAAGTAGCTCCGCAAATGCAAAGGGCAGTAGTCGTTGCATAAAGACATGACAATCATGACTCTTCATCCCAGAGAACTTTTGACCCTTTTCAACACATCTAGAGAGATTTGAAACATACCCATCGGGGAACTTCACTTCTGATGCCACCCAGTTGAACAACACCGACTTTTTTTCTGAAGACAGTCTGAATATCGGAACGGGAACTTGTCCATTGCTTTTAATATGTAACTCGCTTCTTGAGCAAATATCCGGCAAGTCCAACCTCGATTTTATGTTGTCTTTTGTCTTCCCTGGGACATTCAATATTGTATTCATGATGTTCTCAAAGAAATTCTTCTCTATATGCATCACATCGAGGTTGTGGCGCAGAAGAAGATCCTTCCAATATGGCAACTCCCAAAATATACTCTTCTTGTGCCAGTTGTGATGAACACCGTAAGAATCAGGCATATTACGAGGGACATGCCAATTACCACCCCAACGAACTGTTTCGTTAGCTCCGTAGTAGTAGTCGATTTGTGCTTCAATTTGTTCTCCAGTTAGATATGGTGGAGAGAGTGTCTCTCACAACCCTTTTGTGCCTAAACAAATTCTTGTTTCTTCGGTAAGGATGGCCAATGGGAAGAAATCGACGATGACAATCAAACCAACTTGTCTTCCTACCATTCTTCAGTTGAAACGCATCTGTCGTTCCATTACAATATGGACAAGCTAATCTCCCATGTGTAGTCCATCCAGACAACATCCCATATGCAGGAAAGTCACTTATGGTCCACAAAAGCATAGCTCGCATCGTAAAATTCGTCTTCGTTGAACAGTCATACGTCCTCACCCCTGTTGACCACAAATCCTTCAACTCTTTTATCAGTGGTTGTAGGAAAACATCCAGGGACCTTTTTGGATGGTTCGGACCAGGTATCAATATCGTCAAGAATAGCAACTCCCGTTGCATGCACATCTCCGGTGGCAGGTTGTATGGCGTAAGAAAGACTGGCCACAATGAATATTGTCTCCCTGACATTCCGAACGGACTAAATCCATCTGTGCATAATCCGAGATACACATTCCGGCTATTGCTAGCAAAATCCGGATGTACTTTGTTGAAATGTTTCCAGGCTCTTGCATCTGATGGATGAGTCATCTCACCATCCGTCTGAGTATGCTCGGCATGCCATCTCATCTTTGCAGCAGTCTGCTCTGATTGATACAATCTTTTCAATCTGTCTGTAATTGGTAGGTACCACATCCTTTGGTACGGTACCCTATTACGTCCCCGTCCTTGCGGCTTGAATCGTGGCTTCTTGCAGAATCGACATACTTCTAGCTTCTCATCATCTCCCCAATAGATCATGCAGTTGTCGATGCAGACATCTATCATCTCCGAAGGCAACCCAAGACTATAAACTAATTTCTGAATCTCATAATAAGAATCAGCAGACACATTGTCTTCCGGCAAATACTCTTTAAACAAGTCCGCCCATTCGTTCATGCAACTTTCAGGTAGATTGTGATCAGTTTTAATATTCATCATTCTAGCAGCCAACGACAATTTAGAGAGACCTTCTCTACAACCACTGTAAAGTGGTTGATTCGCCGCGTTTAACATTCCGTAAAACTTTTTTGCATCTATATTAGGTTCTTCATCTTCATCATGAGCTACGAATGCATCAGCTACCATATCATGAACCCTATCATAATCTACCATCTCCTCCTGATGGTAACTATGTTCATTATGCAAATGATGATTAACCGGTTCTTCCTGAAAATTGCTATTACTACTAGCTTCATTCTGATCATAATTATAACCTTCCCCATGTTGAAACCAGATATAGTAATTTGGCGTGAAACCTCTATTTATTAAATGCTTCCAAACATTTTCACGGTTTGCCAATTTCGAATTGTTGCATTTCCGACAAGGACAGAACATCTTACCACTTTCTTGGGCGAGCGGTGTTGAATCTGCTTGGTGCATAAATGTCTCCAGCCCCGCAAGGTATTCTTTCGTCACTCTCCCGTTAGCATCTCTATGCATATACATCCAATTCCGCAACTCGTAAATAGTCCCAGAGCCAGCCATTTTTTTTTCTTTCACGTTTTTTTTGTGTTGTGTGTTTAAAATGATGTTCCAACATCCATATTTATAGAAAATTTCGAATCTGGTAGTTGTAATTTTACTATGAAATTACGACGAAAATTAATTGTATGGCCAAAAAAAAAACGTGGTGAGCCACCTACCAAGTTGGTGGATTCAAAATTTCCTCGTTAAGTACACGTAAAATATTTCGTCGTAAAGCACTCGCGAAATTTACGTGGCTTTTACGAGGAAAAAATCCCTCGTAAAAGCCACGTCAATTTACATCGTCTTTACGACGAATATTTTTTGTCGTTACCTTACGACGAAATAACGATGCTTTTCTTTCTCCACGTACTTTCCTCGCAAAATCAACGTTTTTTTACGAGGATTTTTTTCCTCGTTAAA